>NC_091182.1:5521504-5566504 GCF_040958095.1 Procambarus clarkii | reverse complement strand
CATGCCCTCCCTTCTCCCCCTCCCCCCTAAGCCCCCCACTCTCCCCCACCCCACCTAAGTCTTCCCCTCTCCCCCACTCCCCTAAACCCTCCCCTCTTCCTCACCCACCTCAGCCCTCCCTTTTCCCCCACGCCCCCCAAGCCCTCCACCCTTTTCTCTCCCCCCAAGCCCCCCCATCTCCCCTATCCCCCACAGCCTCTCCTCCCCCCATGCTTCCCCAACCCTCCCTCTCTTACCCACCCCCTGTACCCTCCCCCTCTTATCCACCCCCTGTACCCTCCCCCTCTTATCCACCCCCTGTACCCTCCCCCTCTTATCCACCCCCTGTACCCTCCCCCTCTCCCCCACCACCCCAAGCCCTCCCTCCTCCACCAATCCCCCCGTGCCAGGTCCCCCCAGCTCCCACTCACCCCAGATCCCAAAGGTCCCCCCCAGAAAAGAAGCAGAAGAGAGTCATTTTCAGGGTGATGTACTCGAACATAGATGGGATCACAAGCAAGACAAGTGAACTAAGGGAAAGAGCACAAGAAGTTAACCCAGATGTAATCGGACTCACTGAAACAAAACTCTCTGGAATCATAACGAATGCCGTGTTTCCCCAGGAGTATACAGTAATAAGGAAAGAGAGGGAAGGTAGAGGAGGAGGCGGAGTGGCCCTACTCATGAGAAGGGAATGGAGTTTTAAGGAGATGGCCATCCCGGGCTGTGAGGAGTTCAGAGACTACATAGCAGGCACCATAACAATGGGAGGACCAAGAATAGTAGTAGCAGTAATATACAACCCTCCACCAAATGACAGGAGACCCAGTCAAGAGTATGAAAACAACAACAAGGCAGTTAACACTATAATTGAGAGGGCAGCCTCTGCTGCCTGTAGAAATAGATCCCACCTGCTCATCATGGGCGACTTCAATCACGGAAAGATTGACTGGGAGAACAAGGAACCGCATGGAGGCGAGGATACGTGGAGAGCCAAACTATTGGAGGTGGTGACAAGCAACTTTTTAACGCAGCATGTCGGAGAACCCACAAGGATGAGAGGCAATGACGAACCAGCGAGACTCGACCTAGTCTTCACTCTGAACGACTCCGACATAAGAGAAATCGGTTTTGAGGACCCAGTAGGAATGAGCGACCACAGTGTACTGGTGTTTGAGTACTTGATTGAAGAAGGGTTATTGAACTCGAGGAGGGATACCGAAACCAAAAGGTTAGCATACCGAAAGGGAAACTATGAGGGGATAAGAAAATTCCTAACAGATATAGCATGGGAAACAGAGCTCAGGGGAAAGACGGCCCAAGATATGATGGATTACATCACGCAGAAGTGCAAGGACGCAGCAAACAAGTTTGTCCCAGTCCAAAAGGAAAACAGAGAAATGAAGATGAGAAACCCATGGTTTAATCAAAGATGTAGGCTAGCTAAGCAGCAAAGTAAAAGGGCATGGAGAAACTATAGGAATAACAGGACACTGGAGAGCAGAGAAAGATACCAGAATGCCAGGAATGAATATGTCAGGATGAGAAGAGAGGCAGAAAGACAATACGAAAATGACATCGCAAGCAAGGCAAAGACTCAGCCTAAATTGTTGCATAGCCACATTAGGAGAAAAACAACAGTAAAGGAACAGGTTATGAGATTAAGGATAGGGGCGGAAGGATTCACTACAAATGACAAGGAAGTGTGTGCGGAATTGAATAAGAAATTCCAGGAGGTCTTCACCTTAGAACAAGGAGAAATTCCAGAGCTAAGTGAGGGAATAGCTAACCAGGAACCACTGGAAGAGTTTGAGATTACCAGTGGGGAAGTAAGGAAGTGTTTACTAGAGTTGGACGTGACGAAGGCTATAGGCCCAGATGGAATCTCCCCTTGGGTTCTAAAGGAAGGAGCAAGAGAACTGAGCCTACCACTCTCCATAGTGTATAACAAATCACTGGCAACAGGGGAACTGCCAGATATTTGGAAAGCAGCTAACGTAGTCCCGATATACAAGAAAGGGGATAGACAGGAGGCACTGAACTACAGGCCAGTGTCCCTAACCTGCATACCATGCAAGCTGATGGAGAAGATTGTGCGAAAAAAACTAGTGGAGCATCTGGAGCGAAGGAACTTTGTAACACAGCATCAACATGGGTTCAGGGATGGCAGGTCCTGCCTCACAGGGTTACTTGAATTCTACGACCAGGCAACAAAAATAAGGCAAGAAAGAGAAGGGTGGGCAGACTGCATATTTTTGGATTGTCAGAAAGCCTTTGATACAGTACCACACAAGAGGCTAGTGCGAAAGTTGGAGATGCAGGCTGGAGTGAGAGGGAAGGTACTCCGGTGGATAGAGGAATACCTAAGCAACAGGAGACAACCAGTCTGTGTGAGGGGTGAGGCCTCAGATTGGCGAGACGTCACAAGTGGAGTCCCGCAGGGGTCAGTCCTTGGACCTATACTGTTTCTGGTATATGTAAATGATCTCCCAGAGGGTATAGATTCGTTCCTCTCAATGTTTGCCGACGATGCAAAAATTATGAGGAGGATTGAAACAGAGGATGATAGTAGGAGGCTACAAGATGACCTGGATAGACTGAGTGAATGGTCCAACAAATGGCTGTTGAAGTTCAACCCGAGTAAATGCAAAGTAATGAAACTAGGCAGTGGAAACAGGAGGCCAGGCACAGGATACAGAATAGGAGATGAAGTACTTAATGAAACAGACAGAGAGAAAGATCTAGGAGTTGATATCACACCAAACCTGTCTCCTGAAGCCCACATAAAGAGAATAACGTCTGCGGCATATGCGAGGCTGGCTAACATCAGAACGGCGTTCAGGAACCTGTGTAAGGAATCATTCAGAATCTTGTACACCACATATGTAAGACCAATCCTGGAGTATGCGGCCCCAGCATGGAGCCCGTACCTTGTCAAGCACAAGACGAAGCTGGAAAAAGTCCAAAGGTATGCTACTAGACTAGTCCCAGAACTAAGAGGCATGAGTTATGAGGAAAGGCTGCGGGAAATGCACCTCACGACACTGGAAGACAGAAGAGTAAGGGGGGACATGATCACAACCTACAAAATCCTCAGGGGAATCGACCGGGTAAACAAGGATGAACTATTCAACACTGGTGGGACGCGAACAAGGGGACACAGGTGGAAGCTGAGTACCCAAATGAGCCACAGAGACGTTAGAAAGAACTTTTTCAGTGTCAGAGTAGTTAGTAAATGGAATGCATTAGGAAGTGATGTGGTGGAGGCTGACTCCATACACAGTTTCAAATGTAGATATGATAGAGCCCAATAGGCTCAGGAATCTGTACACCAGTTGATTGACGGTTGAGAGGCGGGACCAAAGAGCCAGAGCTCAACCCCCGCAAGCACAATTAGGTGAGTACAATTAGGTGAGTACACACACACACACACACACACACACACACATACACACACACACACACACACGAGACTGAACACCATAACCGGTTACTGTACCTGGCCCCTGGCTTAGACCCCAACACACACACACACACACACACACACACACACTCACACACACACACACACACACACACACACACACACACACACACACACACACACACACACACACACACACACACACACACACACACACACACACACACACACACACACACACACACACACACACACACACACACACACATACACACACACACACACCTCCCCCCCTATCCTTCCCGTCCTCCCTCCCCTTTCACCCCATACCCTCCCTGTCCCTCCCCCTTCACTGAATCCCCTGCCCCTCATCCCAGTATCCTCTGAGACCCTGTTATCCACCTCACAGGTCCTCACACCTATGGAACAGCCTCCCCCACCAGCAGAACACTCACCAAGGAGGCGATTTGAGAAGGGACAGAAGAAAGTGAGCCTCAAAGCGATGTACACTAACATAGATGGAATTACAAATAAAGCAAATGAGCTTGGAGAACGGGTACTAGAGGAAAACCCAGACATAATAGCCCTCACAGAAACAAAGATCACGAAAACGATAACAAACGCAGTGTTCCCACAGGACTATTATGTTATGAGGAAAGAGAGGGAAGGAAGAGGTGGGGGTGGTGTAGCTCTGCTGGTAAGAAAAGGCTGGGATTTTGAGGAGATGGATATTCAGGGCTGTGAAGGTTTCAGTGACTAAATAGCAGGTACCGTAACAAATGGAGGGAAAAAAATTATAGTCGTAGTCATATATAATCCACCACCAAATGACAGACAACTAGACAGGAATATGATACAAACAACATGGCCACCATTAACATAATAGAAAGAGCAGCTTCTGTTGCTAGCAGGAATGGATGTGGACTACTAATTATGAGAGACTTCAACCATGGGAAGATAGATTGGAAGAACAGAGACCCGCATGGAGGACCAGAAACATGGAGAGCTAAGTTGCTGGACATGGCAACAAGAAACTTTCTAAGCCAGCACATCAAAGAACCAACAAGAATGAGAGGAGAAGATGAACCAGCAATGCTTGATTTGATATTTACCCTAAATGAGTGGGATATAAGAGAAGTCAAGATGGAAGCGCCCTTGGGAATGAGTGACCACAGTGTATTGAACTTTGAGTACCTGGTAGAGCTAGGACTTATCTCCCCCAAAAAAGAACTAGGAATCAAAAGGCTGGCATACCGAAAGGGAAATTGTGAACTGAAGAGAAGTTTCCTAAGTGAAATACCTTATGACACAGACCTCAGAGATAAGTCTGTACAGGGTATGATGGACTATGTTACCCAAAAGTGTCAGGAGGCAGTAAACAGGTTCATCCTGGCCCAAAGGGAAAAATCCGAGAAGCAACAGAAGAATCCATGGTATAATAGGGCATGTATGGAAGCGAAGAAACTGAACAAAAGGGCGTGGAGGAACTTCCGGAATAACAGAACACCAGAAAGCAGAGAGACAGATACCAGAGAACCAGGAATGAGTACGTCAGGGTGAGAAGAGAAGCAGAGAAAAGTTTTGAAAATGATATGGCAAACAAAGCCAAGAGCGAACCAAAGCTACTCCACAGTCACATCAGAAGGAAAACAACAGTGAAAGAACAGGTACTGAAACTTCGAACAGGCGATGACAGGTATACAGAGAATGACAGAGAGGTGTGTGAAGAACTCAACAAAAGGTTCCAGGAGGTCTTCACAATAGAACAAGGTGAGGTCACTGTGCTAGGAGAAATGGAGGTAAACCAGGTGGCCTTGGAAGAGTTCGAAATTACGAGAAAGGAGGTCAAGAGACACCTGCTGGATCTAGATGTTAGAAAGGCTCTTGGTCCAGAAGGGATCTCACCATGGATACTGAAAGAGTGTGCAGAGGCACTTTGCTTGCCACTCTCCATAGTGTATAGTAAGTCACTGGAGACGGGAGACCTACCAGAAATATGGAAGACGGCGAATGTGCTCTCAATATACAAAAAGGACGACAGGCAAGAGGCAATGAACTACAGGCCAGTGTCCTTGACTTGTATACCATGCAAGGTGATGGAGAAGATCGTGAGAAAAAACCTGGTAACACATCTGGAGAGAAGGGACTTCGTGACAAATCGCCAACATAGGTTCAGGGAGGGTAAATCTTGCCTTACAGGCTTGATAGAATTCTACGATCAGGTGACAAATGATTAAGCAAGAAAGAGAGGGCTGAGCGGACTGCATTTTCTTGGATTGTCGGAAAGCCTTTGACACAGTACCGCATAAGAGGCTGGTACATAAGCTGGAGAGACAGGCAGGTGTAGCTGGAAAGGTGCTCCAGTGGATAAGGGAGTATCTAAGCAATAGGAAGCAGAGAGTTACGGTGAGGGGTGAGGTCACCAGTGGAGTCCCACAGGGCTCTGTACTCAGGTCCTATCTTGTTTCTGATATATGTAAATGATCTCCCAGAGGGTATCGATTCATTTCTCTCAATGTTTGCGGACGATGCTAAAATTATGAGAAGGATTAAAACAGAAGAGGACTGTTTGAGGCTTCAAGATGACCTAGACAAGCTGAAGGAATGGTCGAACAAATGGTTGTTAGAGTTTAACCCAACCAAATATAATGTAATGAAGATAGGTGTAGGGAGCAGGAGGCCAGATACAAGGTATCATCTGGGAGAGGAAATTCTTCAGGAGTCAGAGAAGGAAAAAGACTTGGGGGTTGATATCACGCCAGACCTGTCTCCTGCAGCACATATCAAGTGGATAACATAAGCGGCATATGCCAGGCTGGCCAACATACGAACGGCATTCAGAAACTTGTGTAAAGAATCATTCAGAACTTTGTATACCACATATGTTCAGGCCAATCCTGGAGTATGCAGCCCCAGCATGGAGTCCATATCTAGTCAAGGATAAGACTAAACTGGAAAAGGTTCAAAGGTTTGCCACCAGACTAGTACCCGAGCTGAGAGGTATGAGCTACGAGGAAAGACTACAGGAATTAAATCTCACTTCGCTGGAAGACAGAAGAGTTAGGGGGGACATGATCACCACATTCAAGATTCTGAAGGGAATTGATAGGGTAGATAAAGACAGTCTCTTTAACACAAGGGGAACACGCACAAGGGGACACAGGTGGAAACTGAGTGCCCAAATGAGCTACAGAGATATTAGAATGAACTTTTTTAGTGTCAGAGTGGTTGACAAATGGAATGCATTAGGAAGTGATGTGGTGGAGGCTGACTCCATACACAGTTTCAAGTGAAGATATGATAGAGCCCGATAGGCTCAGGAATCTGTACACCTGTTGATTGACGGTTGACAGGCGGGACGAAAGAGCCAGAGGTCAACCCCCGCAAACACAACTAGGTGAGTACAACTAGGTGAGTACGAGGCTGAACACCATAACCGGTTACTGTACCTGGCCCTTGGCATCGACCCAACACACACACATACACACACACACACACACACACACACACACACACACACACACACACACACACACACACACACACACACACACACACACACACACACACACACACACACACACACACACACACACACACACACACACAAACACACACACACACACACACACACACACACACACACACACACACACACACACAGGAGGAGGAGTGGCACTCCTAATAAAGCAGATATGGAAGTTTGATGAGCTGGAAAATCCGGGTACCACTGAAAGCACGAGCTTCATACATGGAACTCTGACAGTGGATAGGAAGAAGATTGTAATCTTGATACTCTACAATCCCCCACCAAACAATAGAAGGCCCAGGCAGGAGTATGAGGACAGCAACAAGACATGTATAGATGAACTGCAGAGGGCAGCAACTATAGCGCATAGAATGAGAGCGAAGCTGCTGGTCATGGGGGACCTAAATCACGGAGAGATAGATTGGGAAACAAGGAATCCCCATGGCGGGGAGGAGACCTTGGGAGCGAAGGTGGTAGACGTTATTGAAAGAAATTTCCTAAGACAGCATGTGAAGTAAGATACTAGGGAAAGAGGAGGGGATACGCCCAGCCTATTAGATCTCATTTTCACCCAGAATATAGAAGACATCGAGCAGTTGGAACATGAAATACCACTAGGAGCTAGTGACCATTGTGTCCTAGTCTTTGACTCCATGATGGAGCTTAAAATTGTGACCAAAGGACAAGAGGTCCGGGAAAGGAGACTTGATTACAGAAAAGGGGACTACAGAAGGATAAGGGACTACCTGGGAGAAGTGCAGTGGGAGGAAGAACTTAGAGGAAAAACAGTGCAAGGTATGATGAACCAAATCATATTGAAATGCAAGGAGGCTGGAGAGAGATTTATTCCAACAATAAAGGAAAAAAGCAGGAGGGAATATAATAACCTATGGTTTAATAGACAGTGTCAGGAAGCAAAGGTGAGAAGCAGGAGGGAGTGGAGGAAGTACAGAAGACAAAGGACAGAGGACAACAGGATTAGATGTAACAGAGCTAGGAATGATTACATTAACATAAGACGAGTGTCGGAAAGAAATTATGAGAATGATATTGCAGTCAAAGCGAAAAAGCAACCTAAATTATTACATAGCCATATAAGAAGGAAGATGTCGGTAAATGACCAAGTGACAAGACTGAGGATAACAGAAGGGGCATATACCGAAAGCGACAAGGAAATCTGCGAGGTACTGAATGCAAATTTCCATGGAGTGTTCACAACCGAGCCTGAGCAGCTCCCATTGTTAGAAGCGATTACCCTAGATGAAAGACTATCAGATATAGAGGTGACAGCAGAGGAGGTAATGAAACAGTTGACAACACTGGATGCAAATAATGCTGTTGGACCAGACAAAGTATCACCATGGATACTTAAAGAGGCAGCGCAGGCTCTCAGCGTGCCTCTGGCAATGATCTTTATTGAGTCACTTATGTCGGGAGAATTGCCCAGTTACTGGAAGGCGGCAAATGTCGTACCGATTTTCAAGAAAGGTGATACGGAGGAGGCACTTAACTACAGACCCGTATCACTGACAAGCATCCCAAGCAAAATACTTGAAAGAATAATTAGGCTAAGACTAAGATGTAGTTTTGTTTCTCCTTGTTGTATATTTTTACCCAAACCCACCATCCCACTTAACATTCTTTCCTTCTTTTACTTTGTTTCTCCTACTCCTTCTAATCCTCCTTTTCTATCTCTCCCTTATTCTCTCTCTTCCTCCCCCTCTCTCACTCATTTGCTCAAATGATCTCTTGTTTCTCAAATTCAAGTCTTAATGCTCCCATTCTCTCACCCTCACTCTCATTCACTTAGTTTTTCTTTTTTTCTCAAATTCAAGTCTTAGTTCCCCCATGCCCACACTCTCTCTCTCTCTCATTCTCTCTTCTTTGGTCCCATTTTCTTCCGCCCCCTCTCTCTTACTCCTTGCTCCTCTTCCATGCTCTCACTCCCTTGAGCTCTTGTTTCTCAATTTCAAGTCTTAGTAGATCTGATTCTTTACTATTGTAATTTTATTATTACTATGATAAAGAATAAACTTATATGTGAAAACAAAGTAAAAGAAGGAAAGAATGTTAAGTGGGATGGTGGGTTTGGGTAAAAATATACAAAAAGGAGAAACAAAACTACATCTGAAAGGTTAGGAAAAGGATAATATATTCAACAAATACGTCAAAAAACACAATAAACTACATCTGAAAGGTTAGGTTAAAGGGTGGGGGAATAAGAATAAATGATAACAAACATAATAAATACAACTTATGGGCAACTTGATGAACTTTAACAAATAACCCTTGATCTGCAAAAATCACCATTTGAGAAATTTGCCCTTGAAACGAGTAAATTCCCATATATAACAAAAATCCTTTGAAATGGTTAAACACTCAATCTTAAACAAATAACACTTGAAATGCAAAAATGACAATTTGAGAAATTAGCCCTTGAAATGAGTAAATGAATATGAGACAATGATTGACGAAACACAAAGAAAAGCAGGAATAATTATGTAAGTTAGATCATGTCTGGTTGGACTAGATAAGTTAGGATACATCAGTTTGTGAATGTAAGATTAAGTTAGGTAAAGCAAGTTAGGTTACGTTAGGATAGGTAAGATAAGTTAAATAAGTTAGGTTAAGCAGGTTAAGTTATGTAAGTTAGGTAAAGTTAGGTAAGATAGGTAATGTAAGGTAAGTTATGTTAGGATAGGTAAAGTTAGGTTATGAATGTTAAGTTAGGTAAGATATGTAAAGTTAGGTTAAATTATGTAAGTTAGGTTAAGTTAGGTAATGTAGGTAAGTTAGGTTAAGCAGGATAAGTTAGGTAAGTTAAGTTAGGATAGGTAAAGTTAGGTTAAGCAGGTTAAGTTAGGTAAAGTTAGGTTAAGCAGGTTAAGTTAGGTAAATGTAGGTAAGTTAGGTAAGTTAAGTTAGGATAAGGTAAAGTTAGGTTAAGCAGGTTAAGTTAGGTAAATGTAGGTAAGTTAGGTTAAGTTAGGTAAGTTAGGTTAAGTTATGTAAGTTAGGATAGGTAAAGTTAGGTTAAGCAGGTTAAGTTAGGTAAATGTAGGTAAGTTAGGTTAAGTTAGGTAAGTTAGGTTAAGTTATGTAAGTTAGGTTAAGCAGGTTAGGTTATACAGGTTAAGTTAGGTAAGTTAGGTTAAGCAGGTTAAGTTAGGTAAATGTAGGTAAGTTAGGTTAAGTTAGGTAAGTTAGGTTAAGTTATATAAGTTAGGTTAAGCATGTTAGGTTATACAGGTTAAGTTAGGTACGTTAGGTAAGTTAGGTTAAGCAGGATAAGTTAGGTTAAGCAGGATAAGTTAGGTTAGGTTATGTAAGTTAGGTAAGATAGGTAAAGTTAGGTAAGATTGGTAAGGTAAGGTAGGATAGGTAAAGTTAGGTTGAGCAGGTTAAGTTAAGTAAGATAGGTAATGTAAGGTAAGTCATGTTAGGATAGGTAAAGTTAGGTTTAGCAGGTAAGTTAGGTAAGGTAATGTAAGTTAAGTTAGGACAGGTAAAGTTAGGTTATGCAGGTTAGGTAGGTTAAGTTATGTAAGTTAGGTTAAGCAGGATAAGTTAGGTAAATGTAGGTAAGTTAGGTTAAGCAAGATAAGTTAGGTAAGGTTAGGTATGATAGGTAAGGTATGTAAGTTATGTTAGGATAGGTAAAGATTAGGTAAGATAGGTAAGGTAAGGTAAGTTATGTTAGGATAGGTAGAGTTAGGTTATGCAGGTTAAGTTAGGTAAGATAGGTAAAGTTAGGTAAGATAGGTAAGGTAAGGTAAGTTATGTTAGGAGAGGTAAAGTTAGGTTATGCAGGTTAAGTTAGGTAAGATAGGTAAAGGTAAGGTAAGTTAAGTTAGGATAGGTAAAGTTAGGTTTAGGAACGTTACGTTAACTAAGTAACATTGGGTGGAGAGGATAAGATTAACTTTTATGATTTAGAGAACATCTTTGATGTCTTAGAGAACAACATTTGATGACTCTGAGAATAACTTTTATGTCTTACATAATAACTTTAGAGGTCTCTGAGAATAACTTTTATGTCTTAGAGAACAACTTTGATGAGCAAGATTAACTTTAGATGTCTCTGAGAATAACTTTATAACATAGAAATAAACTTTAATGAACAAAAGTGAGTTACAAAATAACTTTGATGACTCTGTGATTAACTTTGATGACTTTGAGAACAAGTTTGATAGCTCTTAGAATAACTTTTGTGGACATGAGATTATCTTTGGATAACTCTGAGATTAACTTTGATGTCTTTGAAACAACTTTGATGAACGAGAGTGAGTTAGAGATTACCTTTGTTAACTCCGAGATCAACTTTGATGAACAAAGTGAGTTAGAGATTACATTTGATAACTCTAAGATTAACTTTAGATACCTCTGAGACAAACTTTTATAACATAGAAATTAACTTTAATGAACAAAAGTGAGTTAGAGAATAACTTTGATGACTCCGAGAATAACTTTGATGAACAAAGATGTTTTGGAAAGTTTCTCTGAAGAACGAAGGTGACTCTGAGAATAACTTTGTTAGCTCTTTGAATAACTTCGATGACTTTGAGAAAGTCTTTTGAGAACATGAGTAGTATTTTGTTAGATCAGAGAATAACTTTTTGATGACATAGAGAATAACTTTTATGTCTTAGAGAAGAACATTGATGGCTTAGAGAGAATATCTTTGATGAACGGAAAGTTACTTAGAGAATATCATTTCATGACTGAGAATAACTTTTATGAACGAAGATGTCTGAGATTAACTTTGATAGCTCAGAATAACTTTTGTGGACATGAGAATATCTTTGGATAACTCTGAGAATAACTTTGATGTCTTTGAAACAACTTTGATGTACGAAAGTGAGTTAGAGATTACCTTTGTTAACTCTGAGATTAACTTTGATGAACGAGAAAATACTTTTTGATGGCATCGAGAATAATTTTGATAGCTCTGAGAATGACTTTTATGCCTCTGAGATTAACTTTAATGAACGAAGATGTCTTATAAAGATTCTCTGATGAACGAAAGGTTACTTAGAGAATAGCATTTTGATGACTGAGATTAACTTTTTGATGACTCTGAGAATAACTTTGAGGATGCGAGTAAATTTTTGAGTGTTTGAGAGTGTCTTTTGTTATCTCGAAGAGTAACTTTGGTGTTACGGAGAGCACCTTTGACTATTTTTCTTACTTAACGACATATAATTTTTACGAAAGTGCTGAAAAAGTTACATTTGACTATTTTTCTTACTTAGCGACATATAATTTTAGTTACGAAAGTGTTGAAAAAGTTACATTGACTATTTTAGTTGAGGAAAGACAAGAAAAAAATATGACGACAGTGACTATTTTAGTGCTCCACAAAGTATAAATGTCAGTTAAGAACGACGATGATAGATATCTTTGACTATATTTTCTTACTTAACGAAAACATAATTTTAGTTAGGAACAATGATGAATATGACTTTTTCTGTTGATTGATGGATAATTTTAGTTATGAAATGACAATGAAACATGAAGAACACGGTTATTTTCTGATGACTAGGGAATAAGTTTAGTTATGAACAGTGCTGGAAAGATTCCTTTGACAATTTTTAGCTAAGAGAAAGGTTGTTTTAGTTAAGAACGGAGTTGAACGAGATTATTCCTGACTATTTTTTGGTTGATTGGATAATAAGTTTAGTTGAGAAATGAGGAAAGTGACTATGTTTTAGTTGATTGGCGAAAGATTTTTAGTTAAGAAGTTACAAGAAAGGTTTGTCTTTGTAAATTTGGAACTGATTAGAGTGTAGATTTGTTTAAGAACGGGGTTGGTAGAACTATTCAGTTGACAACGAGAATTACTTTGACATAGTTTTGAAAATAAAACTGGGTGACTAAAATTGTTGAGGGAACTGTAATGCAGTATAATATTATTTGACAAAGAACTAGTTAGTGAATGGAAGAAAACAAATTGGTTTAAAGAAACAAAGAACATAAAAAATTGAGGTTATGTAGGGGAATGAACACAGCGAACATATGGTGAACACAGAAAACATGTAAGAAAAAGTTTATGAATGGAGTGAACATGCAGGGAATATGAACTTATAGAGAATATGAAGACATGATAAGGAACATAGGGAATACAAAGAATGAACACTGAACATGTGAAAAACAAGCTAAGAACATTGAGAACATGAATATTGAGTATAAAAGTTATACAGAGAACATATGATGTACATGGAAACATGACAAAGAACATAGTGAACATATGGGGAAAATGGTAGAAAACAGAAAAAATGAGAAAAAACAGGTGAAAAGATTTGAACTGAGCATGCTGTGAACATTTGTAGAACATGGAATGAACACAGAAAACATGGACAAAATGTGAAGAACACAGCTGAATATAGAGAAAATATGCAAATACAGTATGATTATTGAAGGTTTGGATACGTTGGGGATGAGAAGGGTAAAGTAATTACTCTGATAAACAGATAGGCTGGAGAGGGACTTGATCGGATATATTTATGTTCGATGATCTAAGGCCGAGGAAATGGAGCTTGGCTAATGTCCAGATTAATTTTACTACGTTAGAAATAAGGTGATCTTAAATCTCAGAAGATTTAGTTGGAAAATAAAGAACTTGTACAAAATGAACTAAGCTGGGGGACAAGAGTTGAAACTTGATAACTGAACTGGTTTTTATTTACTATGTCTGAAAATGTAGTTGGGTGTTTAAATCTCTGGGGAATTTGGACTGATAGTAATGAATTTACAGGAGTGAACTTGGACAGAGGACAAGAGCTAGAGTTTTATAATTGTTTACATCATATTTACTATGTCTGAAATACAGAGGGTAAAAATTTCAGGGAAATTGATGGGTTATTTACAAAGATACGAAAGAGAACTAAGGTGGGGACGAGAGCTGGAGCTCAGTAACTGACTTGATCTTATTTACTAACTTTGAAGTATGTCTGCTTTAAATTTCGGGGAAAATTGGTCTGTTACTAACGATCTTGTACAAATGAACTAAGCTGGGGACTAAGGCGGGGATAGGAGCTGGAGCTCGATACCAAATTATTGTATTTTAATACGTTTGAAACAGCTGTTTTAAATCTCGAAGAAAATGATTGGATACTAAAGAAGATGTATTAGTAAAACTAAGGTGGGAACGTGAGCTAGTCCCTGACTTTGTTTTATATATGTAAAACTGAATAGTTTAATGAAAGGAACTATGAATGAACAATATGAAGGAGAGAGAGAGAGGGACGGTCCAGATATTATGGAGAAGATAAGATAAGATAAGAGGTAACCTGTATGCGACGTCTGGCTGGCCGGTGTAAGGTAAATACAGGTGCGACGACAGATTGCGAGGTAAGGGGGGAGGGAGGGGGGTGTGAGGTATATGAGTGGGAGATGCAGGGGGAGGGAAAGGTGAGGGAGGGGGGATGGCAGGGAAATGAATTAGATATACTAGTTTCTAAGTAAGAATCCAACTTAAACATATACAGCCTAAATATCTGTTTTATTATCGGTAGGAACTCTGAAAAAAATTCTCCCATAAGAACTTTTTAACAAACTCGTATGACATTATTTTTATAATAACAACTTTGAACAAACTTCTAAAATCTCAGAAATTATTTTCCTCATAGGAATTCCTTACTTCCAAATCTGTGATTCCCCAAATTTACCTGAAAAACCTGACACGCTACAGGGGATATTGGAACCTGAAAACCCCGACACGCCACAGGGGATATTGGATCCTGAAAACCCCGACATGCTACAGAGGATTTTTTCCCCCAGAAAAAAAATCCTCTGTGGCATGTCATCCCTACTACTGACCCATCAGGCCAAGGTAGTCAAAAGGCGCGGCGGGCAGTGTGGCGCGGGACGTCGTGGGGAGAGGTGCTGCTCACCGCCCACCACAGGCCAAGGTAGTCAAGAGGCGTGGCGGGCAGTGTTGAGTGGGGAGAGGTGCTGCTCACCGCCCGCCTCACTAGTGTTACTAATTAGTCCCCTGAACAATCCTGTAGATGAAGTTACCTGCACCAGGCTTACAGGCAAGTTACTCTAGATGTTTAGTTATTTTATCACATTGTTTTCTGTTGGTAGAACAATATTTCATGATTTTCTAAATAAGCATGGCTATAAAACTTTATTCAAAATAATTCAATTAACTCTGGTTTATTTGTTAGTAAATATGATAGTGTAATATGCCTTTGTCTATTAGTAGAAACTTTTACCTTGCTCAAGACTTTTCATGAAGCTTATTAAAACAAAATTAAATTCTAAAACGACTGCTTACGTGATTAACTGTTCCATAACAGCGGCGTGTTAACTTTATAGTGAAACTGAACCTTCGACCAAAAGCAGGTGGAAAAAGTTTACAATTATAATTTAATTCTGGCAGTTACAAGGTGTTTCTTGTGAATTATCAGACTTCAGGCTTTGAAATTCGGACCAAAGACTTTTAATTTAGCAAGTGTCACTCTTCACCCCCCCCCCCCCCCCCCCCCCCCGTCCATCCTATGTGAATGCAACTAGCCATCCTGACTCAGTGTCGTCCACGCTGCAGCCAACACCAGAGACGCCAAAATTAACATTAACCTCCTGTGTAACTAAGCACTATATTTTGTCCAATACAAGTAAATATTAATGTATATTTATATAGTGTATAGGTCTGATAGTTGTTGGACATTATAGCTCCCGAGTGTATTCCAACCAGTCTCCCTCGCGTAATAAATAACTATGTATAATAATAGTTCACGTATGAAAAACTATTTTAAATGAATCTAGTGTTAAAATGTATGAACTGTTGTGGGTCAGGGCACGGAGGAGCATAGACTGAGGACAAGTTATGTGTGAAGCGTTCTTCACGTTCATGTTTGGCTGCCGGGTTAACGATCACTTTGCCGTTGTTGAGAACGGTCATGTTTGGCTGCCAGCGTTAACGATCACTTGGCCGTTGAGAACGGTCATGTTTGGCTGCAGGGTTAACGACCACTTGGCCGTTGTTGAGAGTGGTCATGATTGGCTGCCCGGGTTAACGACCACTTGGCCGTTGTTGAGAACTGGTCATGTTTGGCTGCCCGGGTTAACGACCACTTGGCCGTTGTTGAGAACGGTCATGATTGGCTGCCCGGGTTAACGACCACTTGGCCGTTTTTAAGAACGGTCATGATTGGCTGCCCGGGTTAACGACCACTTGGCTGTTGTTGAGAACGGTCTGTGGATGAGTCAAGTCTGAGGTTGGGTTTCGCTATTGTGGTAAGTCGGCTTTTTAGATCAACCTGATCGATTGCAGGGGGAGGGAAATTTTGATTTTTAGGTCTCACCTGATCGATTGTTTAGCGGGATATTTCTCAAACTTTACATGAAGATGTGTTCATTTTATTATTTTGAGGTATTTAATATTATTTGTAATTTTAGATATATGTAAGAGAGTGCATCAGTACAACGGCACTGCAGTAATGGTCAACCAGACCCAAGAAATTGGTCTCGCACAACGGCACTGCAGGTATGGAGGGATTAAAGTTACTTTGAAAAACTTCTCTTGAATTGCAGTGGTCATAATGGTCCCACAAGAACAATAAGTGAAGTGTTTAATAATTTTAATCATTTAACTCGCTATACCATGAAGCAGTGATCTTGTAATAGGTATAGTCTAATGTAATTTGTGCATCAACCACTTAAGTGGTAAACCATTTTTTTGGCCAGTAATTTGACCATTTAGTGGTAGGTAGTGTAACGTGGTTAATGTTAATCAAACATTTTTGGGTACATTTCAATTCTCTTGCCTCCCCTCTCCATCCATCCTTCTGTCAGTCTCTTCTATCCCACCAGTCGAATCAATTATAGACAAAAATTACCCAAGAGGGTGATGCTTCAGCTGGGGTTAGAAGACTGTCCTGTGAGAGGAAAGTTGTAGAATGAGGGTAAAGTGTCGGGGCAAAACCTAACAAGCTGAATATACCGTCGGGGACAGTTTCGGGAGGCTGACCACTTGGCAGCTACGTGGCCATCATCCGCATCTTGTACAAGGTATTAGTAGCTCTGGAACGCTGCAGCAATTCTACAGATCAACAGATATTGTGGTCAGGTGGCAGGCCCTGTGAAGTGTTATAGGTAAACGTTTCTGGGTCTCCAGAACTGTGTAACGTAGTTTACCTGGTTTGTTGTTAGTGCTAAGTGTCCCTCATTATTGCGAGAAGAGACTATATAATTGGCAGAGCTCCTATGGCCACAGGATAAAAGGTTTTAAAGCAGGGACACTAGACTACTCAAGGGGTCTATGGTTTTGCTGGGAATGAAGCATACTAATGTCACTGGGGGATGTTCCCTTTGTCCAAGCTAACAAAAAAGGCTCCGAAGGAAGCGAGTTCCAGGCCAGATGTTTACCGAAGGTTTCCTTCATCCAAGACTAGAGCGTGTTAACTTCCTTTCGGATGCTTCCTGAAGTTGTCGGAATGAGTAAATTGGGTAGAACCTTCCTCTATAGACTGGATGTGTGTTCCCGTACAAAATGTCACTGGAGAGGGGCCAGTTTCTTGGCAGCTTTTCCTATTAGAGATTCTGGGCAGTCACTTGACTGCCCCAGAGCTCCTCCAAGCCTTTTTACAGATTACTCTGATCACTAGTTATACCTTTGACTCGGGTTCCCAGGGAGAAAGGTAGATCTCTTGAGAAACCGGGTGGCAGGATGTTTATAAATGTGAAGGTTTCAGACTTTGTAATAAACCTTTATGGGCCTCTTTCTCCATCTATATATATACATACGCAGGTACCTAGGAAGGGCAGCTCCTCCAAATGGTAAATTTCAGGTTTGGATGAACTTAGCCAATTCATGGATGGGTTGAACTGTAGTAAACCAACCTCTCTTTTTCGACAAAGGTCAAATGCTCGTTTCCAGCATCCCCGTCCTCAGGCCAGGCTCATTAGTGGTGACCGCCCCCCCCCCTTCCCCTCTCGTTAGCTCCCGGTCAAATGTATTCATCCGGTTTAACATTGTGTAAACAATTGGTTGTCATGAGTTAATATTATAATTTAAATTTCAATGTAAAGTTAGGGGGTAGGTTAGATTAGGTGTTAAATAAGTAAGTAATTATCAAAAGAAGGCACCAAACCGGGAAGGCTATGTAGCACCAACAAATACGCAAAATAATCAGAGGGCGCTAAATATCACCAAGGATGCCAATACGAGAACAAAAACGCATAAGGCGAACGATATCAAAAGTATCCGAGTCACCAAGAATTCTATCGAGGGACAGGTGACCGCGAGGGGCGGTCGGAAAGCAAGACACACGCTCGTCCTGGAAGTCAGGACATTCAAGAAGGACATGCACGACCGTAAGAGGGACAATGCAACTAGGACAATAAGGAGCAGGGCGGCGCTCCATCAAGTGACCATGGGTTAGGCGAGTATGGCCAATACGCAACCTCGCCAGAGCTGTTTCCCACCGCCGGTTACGGTGGAAGGAGGACGGCCACGAGGAAACACAACATTTAAGAGTACGGAGCTTGTTACCAGTAACAGACAACCAAGAAGCCTGCCAACGGGTAAGGACTGAGGAATGGATAACCGGGTAAAAGTCGGAATACGGAATGCCTTTACGAGAGATGGGACAAGAGCGGACAGCTTCCTTAGCGGCAGCATCCGCACGCTCATTTAAAGACACACCAATATGGCTGGGAACCCAACAAAACTCAACCGACTTAAATTTACTGTGAACGAGAAACAGCCAATGCTGGATCTCGACAACTACTGGATGAACCGGATTAAAGGACCCGAGAGCCATGAGGGCACTACGAGAGTCAACAACAACCACAAAGGAAGACTGACAACGAGAAAGGAGGAGACGAAGAGCATAGAGAATAGCATAAAGTTCCGCTGTAAAGATGCTAGTCTCCGGAGGCAAGCGACACAAGTGCGATCAGGAGAAACAACAGAGTAGCCAACACCGTCCGCTGACTTAGACCCATTGGTGAAGACAGAAACGGAGCGGGAGTGAGAAGAAAAGTGCTCGAGGAAAAGGCGTTTTAGAACCGTAGGAGGAGTAAAAGCTTTAGTGATACGGGTCAAGGAAGTACAAAACCGCGGAAGAGGGACCCTCCACGGGGGCAAAGAAGGAACAACACGAGGAGAAACATCAGAAATACGAACGGAGAGAGAATCCTGTAGGCGAGATAACCGGACAGAAAGAGGGAGGTGGTGAAGAGGAACAGGAACCGCAGGAGGGGTAAAAGTTAAAGCACGACAGAGGCGAGAGGAAGGATGTTGCAAGGACCGCGCAAGATAGCGAAGACAGTAGCGATCACGGCGGTCCTGGAGAGACAGGAAGCCAGTGTCAACATATAAGCTAAGGATGGGAGTCGAACGAAAGGCACCAGAACTGAGGCGCAACCCAGTATGGTGCAAAGCATCAAGACGGCGAAGAGTAGAAGGAGAAGCAGACGAGTAAGCGGGGCAACCATAATCGAGCTTAGACAGGACGAGAGAGGAATGTAAAGCAAGGAGAGTGCGCCTATCTGCCCCCCAAGAAGTATGGGACAAGACCCGAAGGAGGGTAAGGGCCTTAGAGCACTCAACACGGAGGTAAGAGATATGGGGAGACCAAGACAAACGAGTGTCAAGGAATAACCCCAAAAGCTTCGCGGAATCTTTGTATTCAAGGGGATGACCATAAAGTGACAAAGAGGGACGAAGAACAACCCGTTTCCGCGTAAAAGTCATGGCACAAGTCTTAGAAGTAGAGAACTTGAAGCCATGACCTTGAAGAACTTGAACTTGAAGTTTGGTGCCCAAGACGACACGGCATCAATTGCAAGTTGAAGCCGGCGTTGAAGGAGAGGCGAATCATCACTCTGACAGCAAAGGGTAAGATCATCGACATAGAGAGCGGAGAAGACACCAGAAGGAAGAGAGGAAAGAAGACCATTGAGGGCAACAAGAAAAAGAGTAGTGCTCAGAACACTACCCTGGGGCACACCTTCGTATTGCTGAAAAGAGGGAGAGAGAGCGGTACCAAGGCGAAAGGAACGACGAGAGAGGAAGCTGCGGAGAAAGAGAGGGAGATGACCACGAAGGCCAAAAGAATGAAGTTGAGATAGGATATGATAACGCCAAGTGGTGTCGTAAGCCTTTTCTAGGTCAAAAAGGACGGCAACAACGGAGGTCTTCGCAGCAAAAGCAGTACGAATATAGACCTCCAAGTTCACTAGGACATCTGTCGTGCTGCGGCACTTGCGGAAACCAAATTGAGAAGGGGAGAGGAGGTGATGGTGTTCCAGGAACCACATCAGACGAACGTGAACCATACGTTCAAAGAGTTTGCAGACACAACTTGTGAGAGCAATAGGGCGAAAGTCCTTAGGGGAAGTACCCAGAGACCCTGGTTTGCGAACAGGGAGGACAACGGCATCGAGCCAGTCCTCAGGGACTGACGACGACTCCCAGATCCGATTATACAGACTCAGTAAATACTGAGACGTGCTCGGAGGGAGATGGCGAAGCATCTCATAATGAATACCATCGGAGCCCGCCGCCGTAGAACCGCAGAGGGCCAGGGCAGAACGAAGTTCAGAGAGAGAGAAGGGAATCATTATAGGGAAGCTGAAGATGAGTGCAGAAATCTAAAGGACGAGACTCAAGGACAGGTTTACGAAGAAGGAAAGATTGGGGAAGATGAAGACCAGAGCTAACAGAAGAAAAGTGGGAACCCAGTTCGGAAGCGACCTGCAACGGGTCCGCCACAAGAGTATCATGGAGGTGAAGGACCAGTGAAACATCGGGAACGAACTTACCCGCTATCTTGCGGATACGCTTCCAGATCTGGGCCAGAGGGGTCTCAGACGTAATTGTTGAGACATAAGATGCCCAACATTCACATTTAGCCGTACAGATGGCCCTACGGGCCACCGCACTCGCTTTCCGAAAGAAAAGAAAAGAATCGGTCGTCTGCCTACGGCGGTGCCTCTTCCAGGCTGCACGCTTACAGCGGACAGCTCGAGCACAGTCCGCATTCCACCAGGGAACGCACTTCCGTGGACCCCGAGAGGAAGAGTGAGGAATAGAGCGGAGGGCAGCGTTGAAGACAGTGTCATGAAAAAGGAGGAGAGCGCGAGAGAGAGGCGTAAGGGAGAGGTCAGGGAGAGCAGCACTGAGGGTAAATAGGGTCCAGTCTGCCTTAGCAAACTGCCACCTAGGGAAAGAGAGGGAAGGGCGAAAAGAGAAAAAGGAAACAAGGATGAGAAATGATCACTACCATGGAGGTCATCAAGAACCTGCCACGTGAAATCTAAGTAAAGAGAAGAAGAGCAGAGATAAAGATCAAGACAAGAAAGGGTGCGAGTCCGAGAGTCCAAATGAGTGGGCTCACCAGAATTCAGAAGAGACAGGGAAGAAGAGAGGAGAAACGGCTCAAGGAGGCGACCCCGGGTATTCGTCAGAACGTCACCCCAAAGAGAATGACGACAATTGAAGTCACCCAGCAGGAGCACAGGCTCCGGCAAGGAGTCCAGGAGGTGTTTCAAATCAGGAAGAGAGAGCGGGACACTCGGGGGGAGATAAATGGAACAAACTGTGTACCATTTCCCCACAAAGATACGAGCAGCAGAACAATGGAGAGGCGAAGGAAAAAGTATAGGAACAAAGGGAACATCAGCCCGAATCAAGAGAGCAGAAGAATTAGAAGCCCCAGCAATGGCTGGGGTGGGGGAGAGAAAGGAATAGCCACGAAAACGACCAGGACGAGAACCAGGTAAGTAAGTAACTATCAAAAGAAGGCACCAAACCGGGAAGGCTATGTAGCACCATCAAGTACGCAAAATAATCAGAGGGCGCTAAATATCACCAAGGATGCCAACACGAGAACAAAAACGCATAAGGCGAACGATATCAAAAGTATCCGAGTCACCAAGAATTCTATCGAGGGACAGGTGACCGCGAGGGGCGGTCGGAAAGCAAGACACACGCTCGTCCTGGAAGTCAGGACATTCAAGAAGGACATGCACGACCGTAAGAGGGACGATGCAACTAGCACAATAAGGAGCAGGGCGGCGTTCCATCAAGTGACCATGGGTTAAGCGAGTATGGCCAATACGCAACCTCGCCAGAGCTGTTTCCCACCGCCGGTTACAGGTGGAAGGAGGACGGCCACGAGGAAACACAACATTTAAGAGTACGTAGCTTGTTACCAGTAACAGACAACCAAGAAGCCTGCCAACGGGTAAGGACTGAGGAATGGATAACCGGGTAAAAGTCGGAATACGGAATGCCTTTGCGAGAGATGGGACAAGAGCGGACAGCTTCCTTGGCAGCAGCATCCGCACGCTCATTTAAAGACACACCAATATGGCTGGGAACCCAACAAAACTCAACCGACTTAAATTTACTGTGAACGAGAAACAGCAAATGCTGGATCTCGACAACTACTGGATGAACCAGGATTAAAGGACCTGAGAGCCATGAGGGCACTACGAGAGTCAACAACAACCACAAAGGAAGACTGACAACGAGAAAGCAGGAGACGAAGAGCATAGAGAATAGCATAAAGTTCCGCTGTAAAGATGCTAGTCTCCGGAGGCAAGCGACACATATAAGTGCGATCAGGAAAAACAACAGAGTAGCCAACACCGTCCGCTGACTTAGACCCATCGGTGAAGACAGAAACGGAGCGGGAGTGAGAAGAAAAGTGCTCGAGGAAAAGGCGTTTGAGAACCGTAGGAGGAGTAAAAGCTTTAGTGATACGGGTCAAGGATGTACAAAACCGCGGAAGAGGGACCCTCCACGGGGGCAAAGAAGGAACAACACGAGGAGAAACATCAGAAATACGAACGGAAAGAGAATCCTGTAGGCGAGATAACCGGACAGAAAGAGGGAGGTGGTGAAGAGGAACAGGAACCGCAGGAGGGGTAAAAGTTAAAGCACGACAGAGGCGAGAGGAAGGATGTTGTAAGGACCGCGCAAGATAGCGAAGACAGTAGCGATCACGGCGGTCCTGGAGAGACAGGAAGCCAGTGTCAACATACAAGCTAAGGATGGGAGTCGAACTGAAAGGCACCAGAACTGAGACGCAACCCAGTATGGTGCAAAGCATCAAGACGGCGAAGAGTAGAAGGAGAAGCAGACGAGTAAGCAGGGCAACCATAATCGAGCTTAGACAGTACGCGAGAGGAATGTAAAGCAAGGAGAGTGCGCCTATCTGCCCCCCAAGAAGTATGGGACAAGACCCGAAGGAGGGTAAGGGCCTTAGAGCACTCAACACGGAGGTAAGAGATATGGGGAGACCAAGACAAACGAGTGTCAAGAAATAACCCCAAAAGCTTCGCGGAATCTTTGTATTCAAGGGGATGACCATAAAGTGACAAAGAGGGACGAAGAACAACCCGTTTCCGCGTAAAAGTCATGGCACAAGTCTTAGAAGTAGAGAACTTGAAGCCATGACCTGTGGTCCAAGACGACACGGCATCAATGGCAAGTTGAAGCCGGCGTTGAAGGAGAGGCGAATCATCACCCTGACAACAAAGGGTAAGATCATCGACATAGAGAGCGGAGAAGACACCAGAAGGAAGAGAGGAAAGAAGACCATTGAGGGCAACCAGAAAAAGAGTAGTGCTCAGAACACTACCCTGGGGCACACCTTCGTATTGCTGAAAAGAGGGAGAGAGAGCGGTACCAAGGCGCACCCGGTAGGAACGACGAGAGAGGAAGCTGCGGAGAAAGAGAGGGAGATGACCACGAAGGCCAAAAGAATGGAGTTGAGATAGGATATGATAACGCCAAGTCGTGTCATAAGCCTTTTCTAGGTCAAAAAGGACGGCAACAACGGAGGTCTTCGCAGCAAAAGCAGTACGAATATAGACCTCCAAGTTCACCAGGACATCTGTCGTGCTGCGGCACTTGCGGAAACCAAATTGAGAAGGGGAGAGGAGGTGATGGTGTTCCAGGAACCACATCAGACGGAACGTTAACCATACGTTCAAAGAGTTTGCAGACACAACTTGTGAGAGCAATAGGGCGAAAGTCCTTAGGGGAAGTACCCAGAGACCCCGGTTTGCGAACAGGGAGGACAACGGCATCGAGCCAGTCCTCAGGGACTGACGACGACTCCCAGATCCGATTATACAGACTCAGTAAATACTGAGACGTGCTCGGAGGGAGATGGCGAAGCATCTCATAATGAATACCATCGGAGCCCGCCGCCGTAGAACCGCAGAGGGCCAGGGCAGAACGAAGTTCAAGAGAGAGAGAAGGGATCATTATAGGGAAGCTGAAGATGAGTGCAGAAATCTAAAGGACGAGACTCAAGGACAGGTTTACGAAGAAGGAAAGATTGGGGAAGATGAAGACCAGAGCTAACAGAAGAAAAGTGGGAACCCAGGTCGGAAGCGACCTGCAACGGGTCCGCCACAAGAGTATCATGGAGGTGAAGGACCGGAGAAACATCGGGAACGAACTTACCCGCTATCTTGCGGATACGCTTCCAGATCTGGGCCAGAGGGGTTTCGGACGTAATTGTTGAGACATAAGATGCCCAACATTCACGCTTAGCCGTACGGATGGCCCTACGGGCCGCCGCACTCGCTTTCTGAAAGAAAAGAAAAGAATCGGTCGTCTGCCTACGGCGGTGCCTCTTCCAGGCTGCACGCTTACAGCGGACAGCTCGAGCACAGTCCGCATTCCACCAGGGAACGCACTTCCGTGGACCCCGAGAGGAAGAGCGAGGAATAGAGCGGAGGGCAGCGTTGAAGACAGTGTCATGAAAAAGGAGGAGAGCGCGAGAGAGGGGCAGAAGGGAGAGGTCAGAGAGAGTAGCACTGAGGGAAAATAGGGTCCAGTCCGCCTTAGCAAACTGCCACCTAGGGAAAGAGAGGGAAGGGCGAAAAGAGAAAAAGGAAACAAGGATGGGGAAATGATCACTTCCATGGAGGTCATCAAGAACCTGCCACGTGAAATCTAAGTAAAGAGAAGAAGAGCAGAGAGAAAGATCAAGACAAGAAAGGGTGCGAGTTCGAGAGTCCAAATGAGTGGGCTCACCAGAATTCAGAAGAGACAGGGAAGAAGAGAGGAGAAACGGCTCAAGGAGGCGACCCCGGGTATTCGTCAGAACGTCACCCCAAAGAGAATGACGACAATTGAAGTCACCCAGCAGGAGCACAGGCTCCGGCAAGGAGTCTAGGAGGTGTTTCAAATCAGGAAGAGAGAGCGGGACACTCGGGGGGAGATAAATGGAACAAACTCTGTACCATTTCCCCACAAAGATACGAGCAGCAGAACAATGGAGAGGCGAAGGAAAAAGTAAAGGAACAAAGGGAACATCAGCCCGAATCAAGAGAGCAGAAGAATTAGAAGCCCCAGCAATGGCTGGGGGGGGGGGGAAGAGAAAGGAATAGCCACGAAAACGACCAGGACGAGCACCAAGCATTGGCTCCTGGAGACAGACACAAAGGGGCGAAAACCGCGAAATCAGAAGTTGGAGTTCGAGGAAATTGGCGTAATAACCTCGAACGTTCCATTGAAGAATGGACAACGACGAGAAGAGAAAGGACAAAAACAGAGAACAAGGAAGAAACAAAGGCGAAAGAGCAACAGAGCACGTTAAAGAATATCAGGGTCGGGATCAGGGTCAGCAAAGTCAGGGTTAGGGGGCATGGGTAAACTGAGCAAAGACGGAGGGAAGGAAACGGGAGAACAGATCAGAGGTGGGCGGGCAGGGTCCGGAGGAGGAGGAGGAGGAGGAGGAAGAGGAGGAGACAACGGAGAGGAGCAGTCAAGGACAGCAGCAGGAAGAGGGGGAGTAGAAAGAGGGGAGCGCACCCCAGCAAGAGCAGCAACCGAAAGGGAAGCAGGGGCCAAAGAAACCTCCATAGCAGGAACAGGGGGCGCAAGCACTGAAACGGGAGGGGAAGGAGCAACAGAGCCAGAAGGAGGAGCTGAGGAAGAAAGCGAAGCCTTCTTACCCGCCGGGGAAGAGGAAGGAGAGGAGCCAGGCTTACGCTTCTGACTTAAAGAGACCGGTGTCCCAGCAACTACGTACCGGGCAACGGATTCCAGTGTCTCAACAGGAGAAGCCGAACGAGAGCACACACGACGGCCGTTAGGGGAGCGATGGACATCCGCCCGCACCGACAGGCGGTGGGGAGAGCCGATAGATGGAGGAAGAGGATGGGAAGGAGGATCGGAGGGGGACGAGGAAGAAGACACAGAAGACACGACAGACCGGGTAGAAGGAAGGGGAACCCCAGACAGAGGACCAGGAGGAGGATTCTTCGGGAGAGAACCCAAAGGAACAGAGGAGGGGGCAGTGGGCGCATCAGGGTCCAAGGCCCGGAAACGGTTGTGAGTCTGAGGAAGGCGGGAAGGACGAGGAGAGGAAGAGCGCAACACGCGAGCATAAGAGATATTAGCATAAGGCGGGAGCCGGCGAACCTGGCGCCTCGCCTCAGGAAAAGATAAACGCTCCCGGTGCTTCAGGTTGAGGACGGCTGCCTCAAGCTTGTAATGGACACACGCACGGGAGAAGGTAGGATGGGCCTCACCGCAGTTGAGGCAACGAGCCTGGGGAGAAGTGCACTCCGACTTAGAGTGACCTTCGCCACCACACAAATGACAGAGAGAGACAGTCCAGGAGCAGCGGAGGGCACCATGCCCAAACCTCCAGCACTTGTTGCAGAGCCGAGGAGAAGGAATGTACTCCTGGACAGAGCACCTGGCACCAGCAAGAATGACAGAGGGTGGAAGGGTCCTACCATCAAAGGTAATCTTCACAACCCGGAGGGGTTGACGGCGACCACCACGAGGGGGACGAGTAAACGTGTCCACCTGGAGAATAGAATGGCCCTGGGCAGCGAGTATATGTCGAATATCGTCGTGGCAGTCGCGCAGGTCCCGAACACCGGTTGCAACATGGGGCGGGAGCAAAATAGTGCCAACACTGGCATTCAACTGAGCGTTCTTCGAGACCCGAACGGGGGTCTCGCCAAGGCAGGATAAGGCAGCCAAGCGGGAAGCAGCATCCTGAGAAGGAGCAGCAACGACACGTGTACCGAGACGAGTGGGGTTGAAAGTAATGGAGGCATCCACGGAATCAATGAGATGTCGATGAAGGGAGAAATCGTCAGGAGGCGCAGAATCAAGAGGGAGGAGATCAAAATATTTTTCCCACGAAGCGGGACCAAACAAGGCTTGATAGGTAGCAGAACTGGAAGGAATCGAGCGAGGGCGGCCGTGACGAGGACGGCGGTGAGAACCCCCAGAGAGAGAGGGGTTAAAAGGCGCAGTAGTTACAACTAGAGAAGGAGCCGCGCCAGGGGACGAGGTAGTCACCACTGGGGGCTTGGGGCTCGACCCAACCACAGAGGAGGGAGGGGAGCCAGGGGAAGGAGTCAGAGAGGCCAAAGGAGGAGCAAGGTCGGGGCCCAATGCAGCGGAGGCTACAGAGCCCGGTCTTCCAATACGGACCGACTCGGGGGCTTGGTCGCCCACCCCACGAGCCTGAGAAGGTAAGCCAGAAGCAGCCGAAACAGGGGTTATCATCATTACGAAAAGAAGAATTCATTCACGAATGTGCCCCCACACCCACCATGGAGCCACAATTAGAGGAAGGACACCCAACAAGAAGCTATCGCCGATCTTGCCGGGGCCTCCTAGGGGTGCGTAGTGAGTATACGCCCCACAAACGCCACCTTAAGAAACCGACAGTCCGTCGAGATCGGGTTCAGTGACGAAGTGGGGATTGACAATAAAAGGTTCCCCTCGCTCTCGACGTCGGGTGCTGCAGTTCTACGGGTGCATGAGTATGCCTCCTCAAGCACCCGGGCGTCAAAATAGAAGAAGTCCATGGAAGAACCAGAACGAGCAAAAGGTCGGCAGGAAACGGCAAGCAGATAGGAGAAGAGGGGGGAGAAAAACGAAACAGAAGGAAAAGGTAAAGGTGCCCAGCAGAATTGGAGAGGACGGCAGCAGGAGCACAAGGCTAGAAAAGGACAGAGGACTGTCCTAAGGAGCATCACACTCCGGCAGCCGCCCACGAAGCCCCCACACGGCGACAACGAGCTGAGCGGGGAGGGGGGATTAGGTGTTAAGATTCTGTTGGCTATTACTTATATATTATTAGTACGTGAAGTGAAAGAGCTTTCGAATTCTAATAGAGGTAGCCAGCTAAGCACTGAGAAGTTTGCACACGATCTATTGAGTCAAGTGTAAAAGCTCGTCCTCGTAAACAAAGGCTAAAGTACATTCCATACACCTGCTAACCCCCTGCCCCCGAAGGTTTATGAATGAAAAACCTGTTTTTAAATGTCTCGCCTTGAGGTGTTTTCGGGGCTTAGCATCACCGCGGCCCGGTCATCGACCAGGCCTCCTGGTGGCTGGACTCGTCAACCAGCCCCTTGGACGCGGCTGCTCGCAGTCTTGACGTACGAATCACAGCTTGGTTGATCTGGTATCACAACCTGGTTGATCAGATAGGTCACAACTGATGACGTTCAAACATATCTTTAACACTGATTCGTTGACGACTTTTGTTTGAACCACAATGCTGTAAATGCTTCACCCACGTACTACAAATACAAATAATCGCCAACATAATAAACACCTAACCTAACCAATGCCTAAATATGTACCGTATACTAATTGTATAACAATATTTTTTATGTATTTCTTATTATATACTGCTTATCACATAGACCAACCAGGTTGTAACACTTGCACCAGAGAATCTTCTAAGGAACCAAATCTTTTGTATGGGACTATACCTCATTTTGTTGTACCAATATCTCTTCTCCGTTGTACCCATAGTCGTTGTCTCTTGTGTAGCTCTCGTATCTCTAATTCCTTTTTTCGTAGTGAGTCTTCAAAAATGTAATGGCCCTCTGAGGCCAATGTTACAATTGGCGGTCATTCCATGGGTTGTCAAACATTATTGAATCAGTTGACCTGGTTCCTATTCTGGGGGGAGAACCACAGCCTTCTCTGGGGGAGGGGGTGGCCCCTGTTACCAAGTACCCGCAGGACATTACATGGTCTGTTACAGCTATAGCTGCTTTGTAGTGTAACTGGTCCTGGTGACCAGGCGTCTCCTCTTCTTAGCCTCTTTGTCTGTGCCTATCGTTGTCTCCAGCTTGTTTGCCATATGCATTATTTCTGTTCAATCGACAGAATCTTTTATTCAATCTTTTATTCTTTCAATCGACAGAAATATAATTTTTCTGCCGTGTTCTGGGTGCCTGCTGTAGGAATCATAGTCCTGTGTACTCTTTGAAATCCTTAGTCAAAGTCCACAATTCATCTAGGTCTGCTCAGAGTACTAGTTCCATCATTATCACATACAAACAAGGATAGAACAGACTTCCTGGTTTCATGTTTTCTCTCAGTTGATGCTATTGATGAGTTCTGTCAGTAGTGCTTGCTGCACAATCCTGGCTGTGAAAGAAAAATCCATAATTTGGTCTAGTTTCGCTTTGCCTACTTATCTAGTGACCTAATAGACGAATAGCAGACAAATGCGTAAACGAATGTGACGGGAAACGTTGGTGGTCGTGCAGTCTCTAATGCCAGTCACAAAATATTAAAAAAAAAAATAAACTGCAAAGGTGTCTTCACAGTTAGGTAAACTGTAGGATAAAGCAGAGGGAAAAAAAACATTTAAAAAATAATTTACTTTAATTTATTTTTAAACAAATTACAAAAATATCCAGGCTTGGCTCTAATACAAAGTGTGCAAAACAGGATGAACAATCAAATTTACGTTACGTTAAGGTGCAAAATATGGTGCAGAATACTATGGGCTAGACTGACTAAATCCGTTACCACACAATGTTAACAGGTCTACTCAGTTGAGCACACAGGAGTAATCTAACTCATGTTGAGCAAGAACGCCCAATTTATACAGAATATCAGCCGGGCAGATGGCGCTGGTGACTTCTTTAACTATTAACCGGCTGTTAAACTGCTTGTTTCGGAAGGCGTGGTCTCCCAGCAACCCAGGTGCAAGGTGGGGTGAGGGTCGATGGGGTAGGTAGACTGGTGGTATTGTCTAGACGTCTGGAAGTAGTAGTTGTTCTTGGCTGCAGTTCTTGATTAAATAGACATGAATGAGTAGAATAGGTGATAATGGAGTAGGCCGAATCTGTTCCTAGAGATTTTACCGTGACAAATGACAATTCCATAAAGTAATGTCAAGGTTTCATGGTGTCGTGGACTAGTAACAAGGAAGGTTAGACCTGCCTTAGTGTGAGTGAACCCTTCAGACCTGGGTGCACAAAACTAACCCTCTACGTTCTCTACCTATGATTGGAACAACTGAGTGCCACCGATGACTTGCATAGTCTCCTCTGGTGATCTGGGCGTGCAACAACTCTTGCAATATCCTTAGCCAGCCCAGCCAGAGTCCAGCCCATAGATACCCAGCAAGGCAGACCTTGGTCCCAGACCAGAGAATACAGGAGTGCACGGATGGATGTGCACTCCTGTAGATTCCACGCTGATATACATCTGGTCATACTCACTCACTCAACTTAACACAAGTGAAAATCCTTTCTCTCATACCAGGACAAACTTGTGCCACCTCCTTGCTCTTCTGGGTGATGTAATCAATAATGTCTGTGCAGTCTTACTTTTTGAGCTTTGCTACCTGTGTTTATATTATAAATTTTGTTTCCTTGTAATTTCAATTTAGATATTGCAGGCTTTGGCTTTCTGGTCCCTTCCCTGAGCAAATTATCCCATCTTTCACCATATATTTAAACGTAAAGACAGTGTTCACTCATTCCCATGGGTCTTCGAACTTTATTTCCCATGCATGTGAATCGTTCAGTGAATTCGAGGTAAAGTCAAGCTGGTTAATCATTACGTGTTGATTACATGTTGGATTAAAACGTTTGTCATGTCCAATAGTTTAGCTCGCTCGCTGTGCCACCATATGGTTCTTGTATCTTTCAATGGGTGGAGTCCCTATGATTGGAAGTCGGAATCGATTTTTAACAGGCGACAGTCTGCCCTTTCAGTTATGGTAGGAACTGCAATGGTTGTCATTTAATGGGGGGTATATATCACAGCTACTGTCTTTGGTCCTGCCATCGTCATGGTGACTGTTATGTAGTCTTTGAACTCCTCGCAGCCTGGGATATCAATCTCCTGAAACCCTAATCCTTTATCAGCAGGGCCGCGACTCCTCCCCTTCCTTCCCTCTGTAGTGTGAGGTGTAATGTTGGCGCGAGTACACAGCCTTGTGGCACTCCAGCATTAGGGTCCAAATAGTCAGTGTATTGTTGGAGGAATCTTTTATTTTGTAGTTGTCAAAGAAGTATTTTATCGGACGTGGAAGGTCATTCATATTTTACATCTAGTAGTAAAGCCAGTGTGTCGATGGTTTTTTCAGTCAGTCAAGTGTTATGATATATTGTGTGGTAAATGTGCAGCTTCTCAGTATGTTAATGTCTTATGCAGGTCGGTTTGGCCTGACTCGGATTTTCAGTAGCGTCGCCCAGTCTTGGGAACGTTTTGTGCTGCCCATATACATAGGTTTCTGATCTAAATAAATCACAGGTTTATATGCTGGTGTTTTCAGACCGTTGGGAGTCGGTAATTTCTCTTTTACCAGTGTTAAACAATATAGTCTTGACAAGAGATGGACACCTAGGTCTAATTCAACTTCTCCTTGTTACACGCAAATTTGGCTACAGTCAGTCATTATGGTGGGTTATATTTGTGAGATGGTATCCATACATGAGATTCTGAACCCTTTATTCTGCGACTATTTATAAGTGCAATTATGAAGCTCTTACTGTCGATCATGCTGGAAAAGTTTTGAAGAGCAGACTTTGAAACACAATTGTCACCACCTCCTGTGACTTTATATATCCTGAGAGCTAGTTGTAGTGCAGCAGCAGTTTGTACAGAGGTCAGCCAGTTGTTAAACCTGACACTTACTGTGTGGAAGTATTGTTCCTGTACCTGCATACTGCTGCAGTCCGTCCTGTAGATGATTGGACTGGGTCATCGGTGTAGACAGTACTCATGGGATCTTGAAAGTTATGACGAGAGGCAATTATTTAGTGTGACAACTTTGGAAAGAGCAGATTCTCATTATCTTTCTTAGTGGCAAGTGTATATGGTACTTGAATTGTGGGAACAGATGAAGAGGAATATCAGTTGCAGGTATATTGCATTTAAAAGGAATGTTCAGTTTGATTAGATTGTTGGGATTTTACTCAGTCATTTATCATACAAGGAGTGAGTTGGTATGTTGCACCACTTAATACGGTGTTAACGGTACAGAATACTTTGTCGCCGAGCAAGGCTGGAGATGTAGGGTCTCATGACTTTAAGGGAAAAGGTTGAGTTGACTTGTATGATTCCCTAGTATAGTTGGAAGCTTCAGTTCTTCCCTCAAGTTAATGATTCATGTGCATCTTGGGGTACCAAGAATTACCCTCATGGCTTCATTATGTATTACTTCCAATTTGTTCAAACAGGCGAGGAAGATAAATGCAATCAACTAACAAGTGTTGAATAGTCTACCATATTTAACATTAATACCAATTTTCTTACCAGAAAGTATTTTCAGTGATTTGTCTTTTAACCTAAGTTGAAGGTCGTTTACATTGTCACTGATACCTACTCAAAGATATTTGTGCTGCCTATATTTGTTTTGGTTGTTGACTTTGAAAGCTTGAGGGACATGATTCATTTTAGGGAAAAGAGCGATGGATTAAATTATATACAAAACTGAATTCGATGCTTTTAGCAGCGAGTGAATCGCGTAGAGCTTGCAGTCACGTTTGGGTATTCGAAACAATACAAATGTCAGACATAACAGATGACAGCTTCATCAGCTAGTGTGGGATTATCAGTTTATTTGGTGTTTTAGCACATTGAACAATGACGGGCTAAGCACGCCTCCTTGCGACGAACTCGACTCAAATGGTGCAGAAAGTTTACTTATGAGCCCCCTTGAAAGAACCGAGGCAGTTGTGATACAAGGGTACCCCTTGAGGTATGTCAAGTATAACATTATCTCCAAAAGAGGTTAATTGTTCTAAGATTAATTCCCCTTTTTGATGAATCAAAAGCAGTTTGGAGGTCAATAAATGTCGCCCGAGAACATGGTCCCTGTCAAATAAAATATTCAGTAAAGCAAGTCTGAATGCTTCTTTCAGGAAGTAAACCATACAGGTTAGTAGCAAGTTGGAATCTAATTTGAATCATTAGCCTGTCGTGTATAATGTTTTCAAGAACTTTAAACTTACAGGATGTCAGAGATGGGTCTGAAGGCTCCAAGAAATCACATTGTGATGTATCAATGAGAAAATTAGGTGCTTGTGAGCAGGATTCGAATCTCGGCTCTGGGTAATCAAAGACAGGATAATCAGGGTGAAAGAAACGCTACCCATTTGTTTCCGCCTCCGGCGGGGATTGAACTCGGAACCTTAAGACTAGGAATAATAAAAGCTGTCCACTCAGCCGTCAGGTCCCTTTGCAGCAATTAGGCAAATAAGGATTCACAGAGGAAAAAAACATTTTTCAAGGTCGCTTCAAGGAACATTTAAAGTAGATTGTGTGAAGCCATTAAGGTTTAGAGTGAGGAGATAAGCATTACCAGGTTAGTGTCAGCATGAAGGAAGGTTTAGGGGGTGTGAGATACAATACCTGTTAGCAATGATTACTTCCCGTACAAGTGTAACACCCAGTCGTGACTGTCTGCCCTTCCGTTCGTCGGCTGACTGTGGTGACTGTCTGCCCTTCCGTTCGTCGGCTGACTGTGGTGACTGTCTGCCCTTCCGTTCGTCGGCTGACTGTCCCGACTGTCTGCCCTTCCGTTCGTCGGCTGGCTGTCCCGACTGTCTGCCCTGCCGTTCGTCGGCTGGCTGTCCCGACTGTCTGCCCTTCCGTTCGTCGGCCGACTGTGGTGACTGTCTGCCCTTCCGTTCGTCGGCCGACTGTGGTGACTGTCTGCCCTTCCGTTCGTCGGCCGACTGTGGTGACTGTCTGCCCTTCCGTTCGTCGGCCGACAGTCCCGACTGTCTGCCCTTCCGTTCGTCGGCCGACAGTCCCGACTGTCTGCCCTTCCGTTCGTCGGCTGACAGTCCCGACTGTCTGCCCTTCCGTTCGTCGGCTGACAGTCCCGACTGTCTGAACCGCCTCCTCCCACTACACATTTAACGTGTAAATAATGTCGATGCATCACTAACTGTCCTGACCTAACCTAAATAGTCTTATTGTGTACAGGAACGAAGTGTGTGATATAAACACCATCATCCCTCGGTGCCCCCTCTTAAAGCTCATTGATCTAACAGTATTGTTATTCCACCATTCATCTACCAGTGATCCATCGTCCTATTAATGCACCATTCATCTACCAGTGATCCATCGTCCTGTTAATCCACCAATCATCTACCAGTGAACCATCGTCCTGTTAATCCACCAATCATCTACCAGTGATCCATCGTCCTATTAATGCACCATTCATCTACCAGTGAACCATCGTCCTGTTAATCCACCATTCATCTACCAGTGATCCATCGTCCTATTAATGCACCATTCATCTACCAGTGATCCATCGTCCTGTTTATTCACCATTCATCTACCAGTGAACCATCTCCTTGTTAATCCACCATTCATCTAACGGGTCACACCATTGTCCACCGCCTACCAGCTCCTCTAACACTGACCTATAGTGATAGCCCCAATGTTTATTTTTTAATTAGTTGAGAATCTTGCAATGACGAACCAACCCAACCTAACCTGCAAGGTTGTGTTGGATCGTTAATCAACCTAACATAACTGTGACGTGTTCGTCATCCAGTGTATTAAGCATAATGCATTATGCTGCGATTGCTCTGTATATCTGAGGCACATAACAATACAACTGGATGGGTACTCAACCCTCTCGAGGGAAATCTTTCCTTAACCTTTTGACCTGCCTCACCAATATGGCTACTCACTCCCCAAATTTAAAAGGTTTAGACACGTTCCAATCAAGATAATTGTTCTTTGTTATGCATAGTTGATACATTAAATAATCTCTACAAAGTGTTGAAAAGTGAGTTGTTAAATAAGATATTTCCGCTATACTTACCCACTCACCTGAGGACACCTCGCCCAGTGCTGGACACGCCAGGGATGGTCAGGTAATCTTTGTCTCCAAGACTCGGCCTTCACCTGTTCTGGCACTGACAGGCTAATGGCTGTGGACATGGACACGTCAGTGGAAGACAATTCAACACACAAATAATAAGTTCGTGAAAATCAAATCCACATCCAGGTGACCTTATTTACACAAGATGGTGGCTGTGACCACACCTTGGTGACCTTATTTGCACAAGATGGTGGCTGTGACCACAGATGGGTGACCACTGTGGTCAAGCACTTACAGCTGCTTGAGGTTCAGGAACCACCAGGAGGATGATGGTAACGTTTATACCTGTAGTACTGAGGCGTGAAGATGCTAGAGATTGTTGGTAGTGTACACAGTAGGGGACATGTGTACCTGTAGTACTGGGACGTGAAGCTGCTAGAGATTGTTGGTGGTGTACACAGTGGTGGACATGTGTACCTGTAGTACTGAGGCGTGAAGCTGCAAGAGATTGTTGGTAGTGTACACAGTGGTGGACATGTGTACCTGTAGTACTGGGACGTGAAGCTGCTAGAGATTGTTGGTGGTGTACACAGTGGTGGACATGTGTACCTGTAGTACTGAGGCGTGAAGCTGCAAGAGATTGTTGGTAGTGTACACAGTAGGGGACATGTGTACCTGTAGTACTGGGACGTGAAGCTGCTAGAGATTGTTGGTGGTGTACACAGTGGTGGACATGTGTACCTGTAGTACTGGGGCGTGAAGCTGCAAGAGATTGTTGGTAGTGTACACAGTGGTGGACATGTGTACTTGTAGTACTGGGACGTGAAGCTGCTAGAGATTGTTGGTGGTGTACACAGTGGTGGACATGTGTACCTGTAGTACTGAGGCGTGAAGCTGCAAGAGATTGTTGGTAGTGTACACAGTAGGGGACATGTGTACCTGTAGTACTGGGACGTGAAGCTGCTAGAGATTGTTGGTGGTGTACACAGTGGTGGACATGTGTACCTGTAGTACTGGGGCGTGAAGCTGCAAGAGATTGTTGGTAGTGTACACAGTGGTGGACATGTGTACCTGTAGTACTGGGACGTGAAGCTGCTAGAGATTGTTGGTGGTGTACACAGTGGTGGACATGTGTACCTGTAGTACTGAGGCGTGAAGCTGCTAGAGATTGTTGGTGGTGTACACAGTGGTGGACATGTGTACCTGTAGTACTGGGGCGTGAAGCTGCAAGAGATTGTTGGTGGTGTACACAGTGGGGGACATGTGTACCTGTAGTACTGAGGCGTGAAGCTGCTAGAGATTGTTGGTGGTGTACACAGTGGTGGACATGTGTACCTGTAGTACTGAGGCGTGAAGCTGCAAGAGATTGTTGGTGGTGTACACAGTGGGGGACATGTGTACCTGTAGTACTGAGGCGTGAAGCTGCTAGAGATTGTTGGTGGTGTACACAGTGGTGGACATGTGTACCTGTAGTACTGAGGCGTGAAGCTGCAAGAGATTGTTGGTGGTGTACACAGTGGGGGACATGTGTACCTGTAGTACTGGGACGTGAAGTTGCTAGAGATTGTTGGTGGTGTACACAGTGGGGGACATGTGTACCTGTAGTACTGAGGCGTGAAGCTGCAAGAGATTGTTGGTGGTGTACACAGTGGTGGACATGTGTACCTGTAGTACTGAGGCGTGAAGCTGCAAGAGATTGTTGGTGGTGTACACAGTGGTGGACATGTGTAAGAATGTTACTTGGCTGCCCTCGCTACTCTTCTTTTGAGGTTATCTTGAGATGATTTTGGGGCTTAGCGTCCCCGCGGCCCGGTCCTCGACCAGGCCTCCTTTTTGTTACACACACCCATGAAGCAGCCCGTAGCAGCTGTCTTCCTCCCAGGTACCTATTTACTGCTAGGTAACAGGGGACATCAGAGTGAAAAACTTTTTGCCCATATGTCTCCGCCGCCCCGGGGATCGAACCCGGAACCTCAGGACTACGAATCCGAAGCGCTGTCCACTCAGCTGTCAGGCGCCCACTCGTCTGTCGTCTGATACAGGTTGTTACTGTACACACACTTCCAAAATGCTAAGTTGTCTTGGATCTGACATGCTGCGACAAAACAGCCAGGAACTTGTCTCCACTATTGCGGGATACCTTCTGACCCTCCTTCGTGCTCTCAAATAGGCACTGTGCCACTGGATCATTAGCCAAATTATTCTCATCCACACGAATAAATAAAGGATGTTCTGTAAAAGGATGAACCATCCACTCATTAAGGTCCTTCACATCCGTCACAGTGTACACAAGGCCCCCGTTCACGCAGAACGTACCCATATACTGCCAGAAGTGATGCATTAATAATTCTCCATTTGTACTTGGCTCTTTTGAAGTGTGGATGACGAAACAGGAACATTTTGCTTAAATGGCCTTTCTCAAAGAAATTTGGAAGGTACTTCATTGCATTAGTACGAATACAAGCTACATTTTGATATCCGCCAGGCACATCCTTCTTATCATCTCTCAAGCCATGAATGCGGTCAACAACAAAGTCTGGCACCTTCACCCGTATTTCCATGCCTAACATAAGCGTGTCAGGAAAAATCTGGGCAAGGACAACCAACACTCCTCCATAGCCATATCCAATGTCAGCAAATTCCACCTTCTTGGTACTGTCTGCAGACAAGTACTTGGGGAAAGTATGGACTCAGGTCCATTGTAATTCCAATTCCAGTCCGGTAATTGGGTTGAAGTGAGCACACAGTCGATAATTTTTCTTCTGTGGTGATTTAGGCATTTTTAGTGAATTACTGGAGAGCTTGGCAAGGGAGAATAGGTTGTCTCTGGAGGCCTTTTTCTCTCCATTATTTGAGCAGTGTTGTTGGTTGTGGGGCGAAGAGCACACGTGGCCATGTGAGCACCGAGCACCGTAGTCCCGCTCACCACTCACAACACTCAAACCCAACACGACGGCTGCAGTTGCTCATCACATAGCGCTCATGTGAAGGAATGCTCATCACATAGCGCTCATGTCAAGGAATGTTCATCACCTGGCGGTGTTAGCATGAGCAGGAACCTCTTGAGCTCTCAGAGGTTATGACGACGGGGTCGTCTGCTGGATGAGGTCTTCTTGTAGACAATCACTACATAGCACCTGTTGGACTTAATGTTCTTGTATTAAATGTTCTCAGACGAAACATTTTGGGTTCGCAGCAATCTCCAGTGATACGAGGAAGTGAACTTGCACAGCTGTTGATGTAACATGTTGACTGCATGTGTGTCGGGCCTCCCGGAGTGCGTGGGTCCCGGAGTGCGTGCCGCCGGAAGTGCGTGATGTTCTAGAATCTTTAATAATTGGGAGGGATCATGGATGTTTGGTATGTTTCAAGGCCAAGACGCTAATAAAAGTATACCATAACTTGGTCTATCCATTAAGAATTGAGTGCAGCTATAATACAAATTACGAGTAGTGAAGCATCAGGCGAGAGATAGAGGTAACTAAGAACTATAGGCTGTGGCTAAAGCTCATAATGACCTACATTACTAGGATGAGCCTATCACAAGCCGTGAGACTCGCCACTGGTACAGCAGAGGACACACACGGGTTTGTTCTATGGAAAACTTCAGACTTTGAGCAGTTATGAGATCAAATCCTCGCTGTTTTGTGAGGAACAACCAATTAGTACCCAAACTCTGATCATATCTTGTTTGGAAGGAACGTTGAAGATTTCGTCTGCAATTCTTTTATAAATACAGTTGTTGACTATTTGCTGTTTGCACCTTATGCAGGAGACCCACAGTTACCACAGTGGTCTGGTAGCTCAGCTCCCATGACCTATTATTTTGTGTGAGGGCATTACCACTGACCAGGTCACTTAGTCATACCCTGAAGGGCGAGGCAATACCCTGTGGGTAGTGCCACAAAAGGGCATTTTACAAGGTGCACTGAGCTTGCCTGTGAAAGGTAGACCAAACAGCTCAATTAGGTGTTAGGTATCCCTGATTACAATGTTAAAATCACTTTAGACCTCCATTGGAGTGAAATGAATTTCTCCAGACCTACGAGTGACTTTGAGATTAGGGTGGGCAGTGAATCTGTCCTCACTATGGGGAAACGACATGGAGAAGTTCAGGAGAAAGGGGAAATGGAAGCCTTTTCCTGGTAACGAGGGACAGTGCACCGAGGTACAGCAAGTAGAGAAGGAAACTGCTATCAAGGCTACACAAAGTATTTCTACCAGCAAGACACCAGATATAATGAACCTAGAGAGGATAACACCAGTCATACACCATCCACTGTCAGACTCGGCACATTTTCCCAAATTCAAGATAATGCACAGTTAACTTTTCTATAACATGTGGAGTAGTAACGGCAATGGAAGAGGCAACCAAAGCTCAAAATTCCCATCTCAGTCAACCTAAAAGGATAAATTATAATGACACAACCAGACCAAAAGACTGCAATTTATCTAGAAATGGTAATATTCCTGCAAGGAAAATCTGTGTGCTTGCTCAAGCTGGACCCTTCAGAAAGACGCGCACGAGTCGTGCTGTTGGGATACCCAGTCGACGTAACACTAGATCCAATACTAAAACACAAGCAAATCTGGAATGCAGAATGATGGCTCACAAAAATATACAAAAGCAGCTACACGTCAAGTTCTTGTGACCGTCATGGATATGTGCCAGAAACATTCGGTCATGGAAGTTGGAGAATGTACAGAGACCATACGTCTCGGAACCCCTGCGCGGCTTCAGATGTCAGAAATACGGCCTACATCAAACACGCTGCACCGAGGAGGAGAGATGTGGAGTGTACAGCCTGAGGCATCCAACCAAAGACATTATAGCAAAGCACAAGGCAACCCAGACCACAGCAGCCAAATGTCCAAGTTATGGTGGCAAACATCGTGTATGGAGGACAACCTGAGCCACACGGAAAGAAAAGGTACAGACGGCTGAGGTCAGGATAATCAGACCAGCACAACATACACAAACACCAACGTCTGGAACACTCGTGCACAGCCACGACAGAAACGCGTACTCGGAACACATGACTCAATCATGACTCCCGACTCAATCAACTCCAAATAGGATAATAAACAAACACTGCAGAAATACATGGTAAAAAAATACAATTAGCAGGCGATGATTCACAATAACGGGAATGAAGTATTTTGACCAATCCATACACTAGAAAATGAAGGGACGACGACACTCAGGTCTGTTTTGGACCATTCTCAAGTCGATTGTTAAGACAATCGACTTGAGAATGATCCAAAACGGACCGAAACGTCGTCGTTCCTTCATTTTCTAGTGTGGATTGGTCAAAATACGCTTACTTTGAGTCAACACAAGATTTACAGTTTTACAGAGGTCCAGCTGAGAAACATTGTGAAGATCATGGCTAAAGACCATTATTAAGTGCTTACAGATAACGCAGACTCTACCAACAAGACTCGATAAATCACGTTTAATAATAGACACGGTCGTCATTAGACCACAGTTACATAAGGAACAGTATGAGAAAAGACGGAGCACAAGAGGACAAATACGACATGGACAAACTACCAATAAGAGTCTGGTAGTAAAGACATCAGACCATAACGATCCACAAAAGCAGCTGCAGGAAGCAGTAGCCACTCAGAATCAATGAAATCTTGTAATTCAAGAGAGACAGACATGAACAATCGATGCAGTTTGATATGTAGCAACAACGAAATACTGGATGGCAGAGATGCATTCAGACACCACCAGAAACCGGCATAATCAATGCAGAATCAATTTCTGTTGGTGTTACCTGTCTTAGTAGAACTTATCTATGGAATCGACTTCCATATTCTCCCATTCGCTAGTAGACATTGCGAATCGGACTGCATTGATTATATAATAATTATAATTATTTTGTAAACATTGACTCTTAGGCACAGGCGCACATGCTTTAGTAAGGCAAAGTAGTAAGGCAAAGTGCGAGGCAACACTTGTATGAGTGGAACTCTTCGAGGAGTCCTCCTCAGCCCTTGGCCTTTTGCCATCCTAACTTTCGCCTTAGTCATGAGAAACCCTGCATCTCCTGCATTACTCTGACATTATTCAGTGTTAACACCCTAATGACTGGTGCCAACTTACAGACTCACGCCTTTTGTGATTAATGGCTGAGCATAAATGCCTACAATCTCATCAAACTCGACATTCCTTTTACATTCAATCTACTTGTCTCCGATATTCCTCTTCATCTGTACCTCACCATTCTGGTGTCATACACACCAGTCACCAAGAAGGGTAATGCGAAACTTGCTCTTCTCAAAAAAGTTACACTTGAAACAATTGCCTCCTTCATAAAAAACTTAAGATCTCACGAGCACTGTCTACCCCGACGGTACTGTCCAATCTTCTACTGGACGGATTGCCGCAGCATAAATCTTTTATAGAAATAACACATGCATACAGACTGTCGGTGTCCGGTTAAACAACTGGCTGTACTCCACACAAGCAGAACTAGCAGCACTTGAACTAGCTACCAGTACATTAAAAAACATAGGAGGAAGAAAAATATTTAGTGATTCAAAGTCTGGTCTTCCAGCAATCAAAAACTTTTGGAAGGTCGACGGCAAGAGCCTCATACTACCACTTTTAAATGACCTAATCGCTGCACAGAGTAAAGGGTTTCGAATCTACTTTGCATGGATACCATCACACAAATATAAGCCATCATAATGCTCACATAAATATAAGCCATCATAATGACATGGCAGCCAAAATAGCGTGTAACAAAGATGAAGTTAAATTAGACCTGGGTATCCCCATCTCTGCTGTCAAAACTATATTGTTCCAAACACTCGGGTCTGATAGGAGAGAAATTACTCCCAACAACCTGAAAGCACCAGTATAAAAAGTTATTTGTTCAGATCTGAAACTGAAACCTATGCTTATGGGCAGTAATAAACATCCACCAGACTGTGCGACACAGTGGTTGCCAGGATCAGGTTGGGTTGGTTAACTGTGGCAGGTGGCTACAGGTGACAGATCTCCCAATCCTGAGCACTCCAGATGCAAACTGTGAGTAGGAACTGGGGGTATGATCTTGCACACATCACCGAATGCCCCGTTATCAGACCATTCAGATCCTTTGGCATGAGGTACCTGGAGATTTGCAATAACTTTATTCACACTCGTGTTCTTGAGGATATCCTAATAATGCACCCAAAATTTGCCAGTGCAGGCTACTGCACATGTGGCCCCAAATGACTAGCCATCCTGTGTGATGGGGATTTAACCATCACGTAGCTAATTTTTGACACACTGTACTCTTCCTTCATATTGTCTACAATAGCTGCACAAATGCAGATGTACCTAAATATGTTAATAATGATAAACAGTTACCATGGCATTTGCAGGAGTTAAATTAGAAAGCTATGCTGATACAGCATTAGTCGCCAAAAGTCCTTCACTCGCGAATAAAGCACAAGTAGCACTAGATAAAGTAACGGCCGAATGCAGCATTTTAGGGCTAAACATATCTGCACAGAAACCTAAGGCAATGAAACAAGGTGACAACACTCCAGACAGGCACCTACGCATTCCCGACATTAACCTTCAGTTGGTTACACAACTCTGGTATCTTCGGGGGATTAATTCTAAAATGACATTCAGCCAGTAAATTCAATATCAGAAGGCGTAATTGCGACTGAGCAATTATCACATGGTACATGGCGACTGAGCAATTATCACATGGTACATGGCGACTCACGATCCCTCCCTCCCTCCCTCCCTCCCTCCCTCCCTCCCTCCCTCCCTCCCTCCCTCCCTCCCTCCTTCCTTCCTTCCCCTCACGATCCCTCCCTCCCTCCCTCCCTCCCTACCTCCCTCCCTCCTTCCTTCCCCTCACGATCCCTCCCTCCCTCCCTCCCTCCTTCCTTCCTTCCCCTCACGATCCCTCCCTCCCTCCCTCCCTCCTTCCTTCCTTCCTTCCCCTCACGATCCCTCCCTCCCTCCCTCCCTCCTTCCTTCCTTCCTTCCCCTCACGATCCCTCCCTCCCTCCCTCCCTCCTTCCTTCCTTCCTTCCCCTCACGATCCCTCCCTCCCTCCCTCCTTCCTTCCTTCCTTCCCCTCACGATCCCTCCCTCCCTCCCTCCCTCCCTCCTTCCTTCCTTCCCCTCAAGATCCCTCCCTCCCTCCCTCCCTCCCTCCCTCCCTCCCTCCCTCCCTCCCTCCCTCCCTCCCTCCCTCCCTCCCTCCCTCCCTCCTTCCTTCCTTCCCCTCACGATCCCTCCCTCCCTCCTTTCTTCCTTCCCCTCACGATCCCTCCCTCCCTCCCACCCTCCCTCCCTCCCTCCTTCCTTCCTTCCCCTCACGATCCCTCCCTCCCTCCCTTCTTCCTTCCTTCCCCTCACGATCCCTCCCTCCCTCCCTCCCTCCCTCCCTCCCTCCCTCCTTCCTTCCTTCCCCTCACGATCCCTCCCTCCCTCCCTCCCTCCCTCCCTCCCTCCTTCCTTCCTTCCCCTCACGATCCCTCCCTCCCTCCCTCCCTCCCTCCTTCCTTCCTTCCCCTCACGATCCATCCCTCCCTTTCCTTCCTTCCCCTCACGATCCCTCCCTCCCTCCCTCCCTCCCTCCCTCCCTCCCTCCCTCCCTCCCTTCCTCCCACCCTCCTTCCTTCCTTCCCCTCACGATCCCTCCCTCCCTCCCTCCCTCCCTCCCTCCCTCCCTCCCTCCCTCCTTCCCCTCACGATCCCTCCCTCCCTCCCTCCCTCCCTCCCTCCCTCCCTCCCTCCCTCCCTCCCTCCCTCCCTCCCTCCCTCCCTCCCTCCCTCCCTCCCTCCCTTCCTCCTTCTTTCCTTCCCCTCACGATCCCTCCCTCCCTCCCTCCCTCCCTCCCTCCCTCCCTCCTTCCTTCCCCTTACGATCCCTCCCTCCCTCCTTCCTTTCTTCCCCTCACGATCCCTCCCCCTCCCTCCCTCCCTCCCTCCCTCCTTCCTTCCTTCCCCTCACGATCCCTCCCTCCCTCCCTCCCTCCCTCCCTCCTTCCTTCCTTCCCCTCACGATCCCTCCCTCCCTCCCTCCTTTTTTCCTTCCCCTCACGATCCCTCCCTCCCTCCCTCCCTCCCTCCCTCCCTCCCTCCTTCCTTCCTTCCCCTCACGATCCCTCCCTCCCTCCCTCCCTCCCTCCCGCCTTCCTTCCTTCCCCTCACGATCCCTCCCTCCCTCCCTCCCTCCCTCCCTCCCTCCCTCCCTCCCTCCCTCCCTCCCTCCCTCCCTCCCTCCCTCCCTCCCTCCCTCCCTCCCTCCCTCCCTCCCTCCCTCCCTTCTTCCTTCTTTCCCCTCACGATCCCTCCCTCCCTCCCTCCCTCCCTCCTTCCTTCCTTCCCCTCACGATCCCTCCCTCCCTCCCTCCCTCCCTCCTTCCTTCCTTCCCCTCACGATCCCTCCCTCACTCCCTCCCTCCTTCCTTCCCCTCACGATCCCTCCCTCCCTCCCTCCCTCCCTCCCTCCCTCCTTCCTTCCTTCCCTCACGATCCCTCCCTTCCTCCCTCCTTCCTTCCTTCCCCTCACGATCCCTCCCCTCCCTCCCTCCCTCCCTCCCTCCTTCCTTCCTTCCCCTCACGATCCCTCCCCTCCCTTCCTCCCTCCCTCCTTCCTTCCTTCCCCTCACGATCCCTCCCCTCCCTCACTCCCTCCCTCCTTCCTTCCTTCCTTCCCCTCACGATCCCTCCCCTCCCTCCCTCCCTCCCTCCCTCCCTCCCTCCCTCCTTCCTTCCTTCCCCTCACGATCCCTCCCCTCCCTCCCTCCCTCCCTCCCTCCCTCCCTCCCTCCCTCCCTCCCTCCTTCCTTCCCCTTACGATCCCTCCCTCCCTCCTTCCTTTCTTCCCCTCACGATCCCTCCCTCCCTCCCTCCCTCCCTCCCTCCCTCCTTCCTTCCTTCCCCTCACGATCCTCCCTCCCTCCCTCCCTCCCTCCCTCCTTCCTTCCTTCCCCTCACGATCCCTCCCTCCCTCCCTCCTTTTTTCCTTCCCCTCACGATCCCTCCCTCC
>NC_091182.1:5488946-5521004 GCF_040958095.1 Procambarus clarkii | reverse complement strand
CTCCATATCTTCTACGTTCTGGGTGAAAATCAGGTCTAATAGGCTCGGTGCATCTCCTCCTCTTTCCCTTGTGTCTTCCTTTACATGTTGTGTCAGGAAATTCCTTTCTATAACATCTACTAATTTTGCACCCCACGTTTCGTCCCCTCCATGGGGATTCCTTGATTCCCAATTTATCTCTCCATGATTTAGGTCCCCCATGATCAGCAGCTTCGTTCTCATTCTGTGGGCTAGTGTTGCTGCCTTCTGCAGTTCATCTATACATGCTTTGTTGTTGTTATCATACTCCTGCCTGGGTCTTCTACTGTTTGGTGGGGGATTGTAGATTACCAAGATCACAATCTTCCTCCCATCTACTGTCAGAGTTCCATGTATGAAGCTTGTGCACTCATTGGTAACTCGATTTCACAGGTCTTCAAACTTCCATTTCCGCTTTATTAGGAGTGCTACTCCCCCTCCCTGTCTCTGTGTCCTCTCTTTTCGTATCACCTGGTACCCTTCAGGAAAGATTGCATCTGAGATCATGTCATTAATATTAGTTTCCACAATTGCAACTATGTCAGGATCCGCTTCACTAACTCTTTCTTTTATTTCTTCTGCTTTATTAGATACCCCATCAGCATTGGTGTACCAAACCTTGAGATTCTTCATGGAAACTCTTGTACCAGAGTTCTCCCTTTCTCTGGGGGTCTGCGGGGATCTGGGGGGTGTCTGGGAGGTGACTGGGGGCAGGGGGGATCTGGGGGATCGGGGGGGGGGGTCTGGGGGATGACTGGGGGCGGGGAGGATGCGGGGAATGTCCGGGGGGATCCGGGGGGTGTCTGGGGGGGGGTCCGGGGGGTGAAAGAGGTCAGGAGGGGTGCTTGGGGGGCTACTGGGGGCTGGGCTTCTAGGAAGGTAGGTAGGAGGGTCTGGGGTAGGGCCTGGGTAGGTAGGTCTGGAGTAGGAAGGGAATACTGGGTCTGAAGATTAGGGAGGGCATAGAGGGGTTGGGAGATAGGGTAAGGTTGGGAGTCAGATAGAGGTTGAGAGGTTGGGAGAGGGAAGGATAGAGGGGGTGGGGGGAACCCCACCCCCTGCGTGTGTAATTACCTAAGTGTAGTTACAGGATGAGAGCTACGCTCGTGGTGTCCCGTCTTCCCAGCACTCTTTGTCAGTGAGTGTGTGTGTGTGTATGTGTGTGTGTGTGTGTGTGTGTGTGTGTGTGTGTGTGTGTGTGTGTGTGTGTGTGTGTGTGTGTGTGTGTGTGTGTGTGTGTGTGTGTGTGTGTTTACTAGTTGTGTTTTTACGGGGGTTGAGCTTTGCTCTTTCGGCCCGCCTCTCAACTGTCAATCAACTGTTTATTAACTACTTTTTTTTTTCTTTTTCTTTTTTCTCTCCACACCACACACACACACCCCAGGAAGCAGCCCGTGACAGCTGACTAACTCCCAGGTACCTATTTACTGCTAGGTAACAGGGGCATTAAGGGTGAAAGAAACTTTGCCCATTTGTTTCTGCCTCGTGCGGGAATCGAACCCGCGCCACAGAATTACGAATCCTGCGCGCTATCCACCAGGCTACGAGGCCCCTGTGTGTGTATGTGTGTGTGTGTGTGTGTGTGTATGTGTGTGTGTGTGTGTGTGTGTGTGTGTGTGTGTGTGTGTGTGTGTGTGTGTGTGTGTGTGTGTGTGTGTGTGTGTGTGTGTGTGTGTGTGTGTGTGTGTGTGTGTGTGTGTGTGTGTGTGTGTGTGTGTGTGTGTGTGTGTGTGTGTGTGTGTGTTTCTGTGCCCCTAAGTAAAAAAAATTACTACAACAAATAAACACTGATTATAATAACAAAAAAACTAATCACAAAGAAAATAAGAAAATCACAAATAATACGACCGAGGTATTTCTGGACAAAGAAACAAACAAGGAAAACAAACTATATTACAAACACATCAATTAAGAAAATAACAAATAGACCCATTGAACATAGCCATCACAGCCAATCAGGCGCAGAGGTCCACAAAAGGTGAGGAACAGTTCAGTTCTAGCCAACAAAACCATAACAAAAGGGTTTTTTTGTGAGGGTTTTTTTTTATCGCCTATTTAAACACGCGTTTGTTTCCCAATCACATACACACACACACACACCAACCTGGGCTCTGTATATATGGTTGGTTGTGTTAAGCGGACGCGCTGCTAATGACAAAAATAGTGAATAAAATCAGTAAAATGCATTTTCAAGGAACAATAAAGCTATAAGTCCACATAACACACACATATATATATATACACACACGTACATACACATACACAAACGCGCGCACGCACATGCACACACGTGAAGTCTAGTGTGTGCATGTGCATTTAGTGAAGTCTTCACTAAACGAACAGAGACAAAGGTCTAGGGGTTGATATCACGCCAAAGCTGTCTCCTGAAGCCCACATCAATAGAATAACATCTGCGGTGTATGCGAGGCTGGCTAACATCAGAACTGCCTTCAGAAACCTGTGTAAGGAATCTTTCAGAACCTTGTATACCACGTATGTAAGACCAATCCTGGAGTATGTGGCCCCAGCATGGAGCCCGTACCTTGTCAAACACAAGACGAAGCTGGAAAAAGTTCAGAGGTATGCCGCTAGACTAGTCCCAGAACTAAGAGGCATGAGTTATGAGGAGAGGCTGAGGGAACTGCACCTCATATCGCTGGTGGATAGGAGAGCTCGGGGAGACATGATCACCACATACACACAACAAAATAATTTTTAATTTTCTCAATCATTGAGTGTATATTTTATACGCTGTACCACCGAGTCGCAGCTTGCATCCGGCAACCCAAGCTTCAATAACGGCAACGAGAATGACTGCACAGAATTCTTTCACAAACTTTACAAGAGCTGATTGGTCCATTCTTCCTGGCGTCAAAGACAGCACAAGTACAGGACGCAGTTTTGACAGGTATGCGCGGGATAATTGTTGACAGCGTTGCGGAAAGATGACTTCCTCGTCTTGCAAACGTCAGAAGGAGAGGAGAAAAGAAGGGAGAAGGGAGAAAGGAATCGTGAAAAGGAAGGTTAGACAAATTTTTCACCACGAGGAGTATTATATACGTCTGAGGCAATGATGGATTTCCAGAAACCATTGCAGACAACATTGCAAATGTTATTGCAACTTGAGTGCCAGAGACAACCCTCAATTGAAAAAATAACCATTTAACTCAATTTAGGTGAACTAGAGATTTGTGCTGTAATTAACACCTTACCTTAGAGTGGAGATTCACTTCACAAACTATTTTACATGAAAAGCCACATGTTTTCATGTATAATAGTGACTTAAGGTTCCCTCCGCGTTACCAGCATGAAGAACACGTTATACAGCTTCACTTTGCACAATCGTGTTCGCTGTGGCATCTTCACTGCCAGGGCCGTTAACTCATTCATGGACACCGAATATGTACATGGAAAAAGGCATCCTAGTTTCTATTAAACGAGAAAAGGCTTTAACGAGTTCAAAGCCCCCCCTACAGGCGCTCCCCCACACAACACCCATAACCCCCCAGCTACCACCACCACAACCAGCCACCACCACAACCAGCCACCACGACAACCAGCTACCACAACCACGAGAGGTCGTGACGACCGGCTTGTACTACTGCCCTCTGCGGGTCGTCCAACATCCAGACGACATTGACAATAACTTATTAATCCAAGACAGTTTGTGAAGCCTCCGGCGCTATCCGGCTGGCCAGAGACGCTGTTGACTTCCTCTCAACGATGCATGCAACCAATTCCGGCCACACGGTCTGGCCGTAGCTTTGGTAGGGGACAGACGTGTGCTTCGGTGCTCCAGCAGTTGGTGCTGTTTGCCAGTTTCGGCCGGTTGGGGGCGGGTGTGTCTCTGCCCGCCTGTGCTGACGTGGGCAGTGTTGTTGCCTGCCTGGCTGCGTGCTGACGTGGCTGTTTTGACATGGGGGGCCTTGCAATTCCTCCTGTTTTGCGGGTGAATTTCGTGGGTCTGGAATTCTCGTGCAAGACTGGTTATCCGGCCATTGAGTTGGTAATGTGCGACATGCTTCGTGTCCCGGTGGAGGCTGTGTATGGAGTTGAGCTTGTTACGGCCCACCGGGTGATTGTCAAGTTCGTGCGGAAGGAGGAGTATCGGGACTTCCTCCGGCGGAACGAAGGGCGTTCGTTGCAGTTGCCGGATGGCGCCGGCTACGTTACGATCTCGGACCGAAGTGGTGCCCTGACATATGTCAGTGTGCATGGTGCGCCCCTGGAGTTCCCAAAAGACCTTCTCCGGCGCTCCTTCGGGAGGTATGGTGCTGTCATCAGTGTGTGGGTGAACAAGTGTTACGAACCCGGATCCAGTGTCCGAGCACGGAGCAGTAACGACCACGCCATCTGTGGGTTAGCTCCCGAAACCCCCGCCAAACGGACGACGACACCTGGTGAGGACAAGGTGTACCAGCCACAAGGGCCAGTTTCCAGTCCTGTGCAGCTCGCAACACAGCCGCCACTGACCTCTGGTGAGGTGGTGCTCCGAAGAAAGCGCCATCTATGGACTGGATACGTCAGGTGTTTGTGCCCGAGCCCGTAAGTGAGGTGTTTTAGTGTCCCAGTTATTGATGACGTGTCTGCTTACAGAGCCGACCTGGGACTGCTGTGATGGAAGTGGAGTCAGTCTACCCGAGGCAGCCAGTCTCCATACCTTGAAGTTTGCTGCAGCTGTTGTGAAGTCGCCCCCCCCGGAAAAACACTGTGGTGTGTTAGCCTGCCAGTGGAGTGGCAGTGTAAGGATTTACCCGGGACCGACTGTTGGAGACGATCATCCACTGGGGTACTGAAGACAGGAGAGTGACTTGTGTTGTCACACGAGGCTCCTGTCTAGGGCGTTCCCCTTTTATCGTTCGTGGAGTGGCCGTACCAGCCTTGTTGGCTCAGAACCTGCCAGCAGACCAGCTGGACGTGTGGTTGACGGCCTCCACGGCGGTGCCCCCAGTGGACCTGTGTTTTGGCTGACCTGTGGCCCGGGTAGGCTCGGCATTCTCAGAGGACACGTCTTGAGGCCACGAAGAAAGCACCGCGGACTCAGCACCTAGCTTCTTGATCCAGAGTCTTCAGCAGAAGACTAATTTGTGAATAATCCCCTTGTCTAGTGTTAATATCCCTCCCCCTTGTACACTCATTTATTTTATATATTTAAACGGTGATGGTAATAATTATAATATTAAGTTCTTGACTTTCTTTCCCTACTCCCTTTAAGTTACTTGCGTCACGGATCTCATCCCTTGATAGCCACTACTGGCTTGGGAACGGATACATTATATCTTCCTCTAACAACATCAGAGTAAGGACCCCGTTGCGTCCCGAGAGGGCCGTAACATAATTGGCATCCCCAGCGGGATCCGTCCCCTTTTTAAGTATGTTTGACAGGGGTGGTGAAGTGGCGTAATCCCTGTAAATAATTCCCCCTGTGTGCGACGATTGTGACGTTATACGTCCTGTACGGTGCTCAGTGACCAAGTGCGATATTGTGCAGTGCGGTGCTCGCTGTGATTAAGCGATTAAGTGCAATATTGACTAGTGTGGTGCTCAGTGATTCAGTGTACTATTGTAGAGCGAAGTGTTCGCTTGGATTCAGTGCAATATTGGGTAGTGCGGTGCCCGAAGTGATTACGTGCAATATTGGCAAGTGCAGTGTTTGGTGCGATAAAGTGCCATATTGACGTAGAACAGTGCTCGGTGCGTTAAGTGCTAACGTGTAAGCGGTGTGTTAAGTGCTAGTGGAGTATTCCATCTGTGACAATGGCAGAAAAAGCTACCATCGATGATCTGGACGATGTTCAGGCTTTTCTGAACAGAGTGGACTGTCTTGCCAGATTAAAGTATCTGAGCAAACCGGAACTTGTACTAGTGAGCGCCTACCTGGAGATCAAGATCCGTGCCAATGATTCCCGTGTGGAGATCTTGTCCAAGGTTCACCGGCACCTGAAGGCAGAAGAGAAACAGGAAGGCGAGACTCCCAGTATAAAGGAAGGTGAGGAAATAGCTTCCACAGAAAAGGACGATAAGGGCAGTGACGTTGACAGTGATGCAGGTGAGCTTAATATCAGCTTCCTAACAGTCAAAATGCGCGGCCTAGAGATCAATCGCGAGATAGAGTGGAAGAAGTTAGAATTAGAACGAGAATTAAAAGATAAAGAAGTGGAAATGAAAAATAAAGAAATGGAGATGAAAGAAAAAGAATTGGCGATGAGGCGTTTAGAATTAGAAAGAGAAGAGAAACGAGAAAGAGAAGAACGAGAAAGAGAAGAGAAACGAGAAAGAGAAGAACGAGAAAGAGAAGAGAAACGAGAGAGAGAAGAGAGAGAAAGAGAAGAAAGAAGAGAAGAACAAGAAAGAGAAGAGAAACGAGAAAGAGAAGAACGAGAAAGAGAAGAGAAACGAGAAAGAGAAGAACGAGAAAGAGAAGAGAAACGAGAAAGAGAAGAACGAGAAAGAGAAGAGAAACAGCGAGAGAGAGAAGAAAAAGAAAGACAGAGACAACATGAACTAGAAGTATTACGGTTAGGCGGTGGTCGGAGGCTAACAACGGACACCAGCGGTTTCGATCCGGTAAGGAATATCAAAATGGTCCCCAAATTCAATGAGAGGGAAGTCTCGAAGTTCTTTGCAGCCTTCGAGAAAGTCGCTGCCTCTTTGGAGTGGCCAAGGGAGAATTGGGCCATCATGATACAGTCAGTCTTGACTGGGAAGGCCCAAATCGCCTACTCTACGTTATCCCTTGACGACTCCGGCGATTACGATATGGTGAAGAAAGTGGTGCTCATAGCGTACCAGTTGGTACCTGAGGCATATAGGCAAAAGTTCAGAAACCTGAAGAAGACCTCAGAGCACACTTTCACCGAATTTGCCACCATCAAGGAGCGACTTTTTCAAGAATGGTGTGCCTCTCGGAAGGTGGAGACCAAGGAAGACCTCGAGCAGCTGATTCTGCTCGAGGACTTCAAGGATTGTTTGTCTGGAGACCTCAAGACGTACTTAGAGGAACAGCAGGTGGAGACCTTGAGTGCAGCAGCCACCATGGCTGAAGAGTATATCCTGACTCATAGGCCGTCTGCTAAGTACGTCCCGAGGAATTACCAGCGCCGGTTTGACAGACCTCAGGACGATGAAGAGACTCCCGTCCCACGAAGCGCTAAGAAGACGCCCCCAAGTAGCCCCCGAAGAACAAGTCCTAGTAGTCCGAAACACCGGAGTCCGAGGAGGAACATGGTGTGCTGGACTTGTGGGCAGAAAGGGCACGTAGCTGCTAGGTGCCGAGGCAGAAGAGGTGGCAGCGCACGTAGGGAGGTGATGATGATGAGCTGTGTTACACCACCAGCAGGAAACCAGTCTACGACGACGCAGGAAGGACCAAGTTTGTTGGCCCCTCACACTTCAACCGGGTATGTAACGAGTGATCATACTGGTAGATCAGTTGTAGTGCTCAGAGATAGTGGAGCAGCCCAGTCCCTGATCGTGAAGAGCTCGTTACCCGAGGGAGTAAGTGTGGATGGGAGACCAGAGGTTATCCTGGTTGGGTTTCCGAGAACACAGTATATCGCCCCCTTAGTGCCGGTGTATCTCGACTCGCCTTACTTCAGCGGCACATGTGAGTTGGCAGTAGTCGATACCCTCCCTGTGGCTGGGATTGACGTGGTACTACCCAACGACTTGGTGACCGATTGGAGCACCAATCATCCCAAGATAGCGGACGAGTCTACCAGAACAGCACGGTCTGAGGTAACAGGCAATGGTAATGTCCAGGTAAAGACAGACCCGGATTTGCACATGTCTAATTTGTCCTCTCCCCCGCAGATCGACAGTTATCTAGCAGTGTCTCCTGATTCTTCTCTCGACAAGGAACATGAGGTTACGATGGCAGAAGTACCTGAGCTAGAAGAGAGGCCTTGTATGCAGACACCCACGGATACCAACGAGTCTGGAGCGAAGGCTGAGGTGTGCTTGCGGTATGGCAAGTTACAGCGTGTAGTGGACCAGCCAGAGATTCCCCAGACGTCAGAGGTATGTGAGGTGTGTTCAAAAGGTCTAGTGCCCTCTTCTATCCAAGCCAGGCTAGTGGATGGTGCCGGCTATGGACATGACAAGCTCAGGAAACTTATCCCTCGACTTACCAAATGTTTCCTATCGGTATTTTGTTTGATTCTCGTATGTGTTCTCGTTTGTGCTCTCAGTGAGGACCGGTGGACGACCCGACGAATGATGGCTCCCATGAACATCGTGAAGAGGTCCCAGGGATTGGAGATTTGTACTGCAGGTGTTGCAGTTGAAGAAGGGACCTGGAATGTGATGGTTGATACAGGAGGTACGACATGTGATAATATGAGTGACTGTTTCCGACAGGTTGACACCCCCCGCGTGATTGCTGAGCCTCAACACAGCGTTATGCGGAACGTTGGTCGACCTGACGGTGACAGAGCGAATGCCACCTGCGACGTACGAACAGCCCCGTTGGGACTAGGTGTGGACCTAGTAGAGTATGCTGTAAGTACTGTTTTACCCGCTGTCGCTATCACTCTGAATTATCAGACCCCTGTATTCCAGGTTCCTGTCTCCCTGAAGGACCATCGGACCGGCACCAGAAATGCCGTCTGTGGTCAGCCATCATCGGTGCCACGACATAGGGAAGTGTCGAGTCACCCCAGATCGTGTCGAAACCAATCCGTACTCGAGAGATGTGAGATGATGCCCCTGTTCGCCATCGCAGAGGAGGTGTGGAAGATTACGTCAGGCAGGTCATCGCCCGCCATTTTCAAACTCCCTTTGTGCCAGGGTTTCTCAGTAGAAACGTTCTGTGGACAAGACAGCCTCATCACTCCAGTTCATAGTATAAGTAAGTCCATTTGGAGCAGTGTCGCCGTACTAATTTGGTTTGTGTCTTTTTATAGAACCCCAAACCAAATTCTTTTTGGTGGGGAGGTGTTACGAACCCGGATCCAGTGTCCGAGCACGGAGCAGTAACGACCACGCCATCTGTGGGTTAGCTCCCGAAACCCCCGCCAAACGGACGACGACACCTGGTGAGGACAAGGTGTACCAGCCACAAGGGCCAGTTTCCAGTCCTGTGCAGCTCGCAACACAGCCGCCACTGACCTCTGGTGAGGTGGTGCTCCGACGAAAGCACCATCTATGGACTGGATACGTCAGGTGTTTGTGCCCGAGCCCGTAAGTGAGGTGTTTTAGTGTCCCAGTTATTGATGACGTGTCTGCTTACAGAGCCGACCTGGGACTGCTGTGATGGAAGTGGAGTCAGTCTACCCGAGGCAGCCAGTCTCCATACCTTGAAGTTTGCTGCAGCTGTTGTGAAGTCGCCCCCCCCGGAAGAACACTGTGGTGTGTTAGCCTGCCAGTGGAGTGGCAGTGTAAGGATTTACCCGGGACCGACTGTTGGAGACGATCATCCACTGGGGTACTGAAGACAGGAGAGTGACTTGTGTTGTCACACGAGGCTCCTGTCTAGGGCGTTCCCCTTTTATCGTTCGTGGAGTGGCCGTACCAGCCTTGTTGGCTCAGAACCTGCCAGCAGACCAGCTGGACGTGTGGTTGACGGCCTCCACGGCGGTGCCCCCAGTGGACCTGTGTTTTGGCTGACCTGTGGCCCGGGTAGGCTCGGCATTCTCAGAGGACACGTCTTGAGGCCACGAAGAAAGCACCGCGGACTCAGCACCTAGCTTCTTGATCCAGAGTCTTCAGCAGAAGACTAATTTGTGAATAATCCCCTTGTCTAGTGTTAATACCCCTCCCCCTTGTACACTCATTTATTTTATATATTTAAACGGTGATGGTAATAATTATAATATTAAGTTCTTAACTTTCTTTCCCTACTCCCTTTAAGTTACTTGCATCACGGATCTCATCCCTTGATAGCCACTACTGGCTTGGGAACGGATACATTATATCTTCCTCTAACAACATCAGAGTAAGGACCCCGTTGCGTCCCGAGAGGGCCGTAACAACAAGCTTTCCTCGGGGAAGTATTCTGGGAAGCAGACGAACGTCCGAACCTTAGGTATGCGCCTGCGGTCGGATATCCCATCTTCTGTCCGGCTGCTAGGTTACTACGTTCGGGTGTATTATGCCCGGCAGCCCCGTACTTGTTTCCGGTGTGGCCAGTTAGGGCATCAGGCTGCCAGGTGCTCTGAGGCCCCTGCTGCACCTGTTAACTTGTTTCGGGAAGAGGATTTCCCGCCGCTCCCTCAGGACGTGGAATCCGGAGATGATGTGGGGCAAGTCCCATTCGCTGCTGATGCGGCCCCCCAAGCGTCACCCGACGTGCCCCCGGTGGTTGTTGTCCCTCCTCCGAGTATTCCCATGGCTCCTGTCGCTGGTCACTTCGCTGTGCCAGTTGCTCCCGAGGGTCTTCCAGCTGGTCTCTGTGGGTCGTCTGCGTCTTCCTCGAATCCTGCTGCTGTGCCTGGTCCTGCACCCTCGCCAGGTGTCACGGCTGTGCTGGGTGTTAGGGGGGCTGCGGAGCGTCCTGTTGTGTGCGGCCCAGTTCCCCATGTGGTTGAGGCTGCTGCCGTACTGCGTCGGGAGTTGGTTCGCCCGGTTCGTGAGGCCCGTGGTTCTGGGTCCGCCTCTGGCTGTGAGGATGTGCGGCCTGTGCCCAAGCGTTCTTCTACTGCTTGGGCTTATGCGGAGGATTACGACGCAGGTGGCACTTCGGGAGATGATGTGGCGATTCCGGGTGCTTCGCGCTCTACGTCGCTGGTGGTGGCTGATGTACATGTGTCTGCTGTTGACGATGGGTGTGCGTCTGCTTTACCTCCTATTCTTTCTCCTGCAGAAGGTTCGACGCAGTGGGAGATGGTTGCTCCTACAGACGTGGGTGGTGAGGGTTCTGGTGCGAGCCAGGGCATCAAGCTGGTGCTGAAGAAGGATGCCAAGCGTGGGGGGTCCCAGCAGGTACAACGTTCGGTGGTTGACGTGGGGCCCTGTGAGACAGCCGAGGAGGCTCCCAGTGCGATGCTCATTGCCCGGCCTCGTGGGAAGGAGCCTCTTCCTATCATCTTGGCCTCCGGAGTGGCGCATGATGATCAACATCCTTTGCGGTTTGACATTGATGACCGCGTGCGTCCGGTTCCGTGGTGCCCTTCTACCATCTGGATTCCACGGGCTCAGTGTTTTATTGAGGGTGTGCCGGAGTCCATGCCTGATCCTCGTACAGTTCGTACTGAACCTATTTCGGAGGACGTCATGTTACTTTGGGAGGCATATTGTATTCGCTTCCCGGTGGCGGAGTGGCCGGATAAGTATGAGACATTTGAGTAGTCTGTGTGCTTGGTGTGTGCTTGGTCCTGTGGTTTGTTTTGTAATGTGTTGTACCTATTGTGCGCCCTTCAAGCCGGTGCTTTGTTGTATTTCTTATATTTCCGGTATTGTTTCTTTTATTTTTGTTTCATTGTGTTTCTGTTCATGGTTGTTTATGTTGTAGGCCCTTCAGGCCGGTGTTTCGTGTCTTTGACAAATTTTGTATAAAGTTGTATTGTTTTGTTTTGTGTTGAAGTGTCTGGTTTTGTTTCATGATATACTTTGTTGTTTTATTATCGGTCCTTCAGGCCAGTGCATGTTTGTTGTTGTGTTTGTGACTATTTTGTTTTCAGGTGTGAGTGTTTTGCTTGTTTATTTTTATTGTTAATTTTTAATTGAATTTTTTTATTCTTTATTTTGGCCTAGCCCTTTGTTTACGGGGCGGGTGGTTTGGTGTGTGTGTTTTTTGTTCCTGTATTGTTTGTGCTGTGCGTTTGACCTGGTGTTTTTGTATTGCTTTACCTGTTGTACGTGTTTGTCCTTTATGTCTTGTTTGGACTATATTGTGTTTGTCCTGTTATGTTTCCTGTTATGCCTCTTGATGTATGGTTTGTTTTTCTGGAGGTTTTGTTTTGTGATGTTACTGTGTTTGCTTGTTTGTCATTGTATTATGTTTTGTGCTTTGATATATGCTGTTATTTTCTATGCTTTTCTCGTGTGTGTGTGCTTTTTTGTGCTCTGCTGTTGGCCCTTCTGGCCGGTGGTCTATTGTTTTCCTTTGTTATGTATTTTGTAGTTTTTATTGTATTTAATTTGCATGCTTTGCATGTAAAAAAAAAAAAATAAAAAAAAAAAATCTGGCCACACACCCCTTAATTCAACCCTTCCGGCTGTTAACACCATACATACCATACAGAACAAGTATCTGTATGGTCAGGACTCATCTACACTTAATAACTAGGACAGGGAAACCCGTTTGGGAGGCTTTGATTTAGAGAGTAGTTGTAGTTCGGTCTGGGAGTACCTGTAGCGCAGTTCAAGAGTCGTCGAGTACTCCAACCGCCCACAAGGGGTTGGGCACCATTCCTCAGTCCCATCCCAAATCCTTATCCTGACCCCTTCCCAGTGATATATAGTCGTAATGGCTTGGCGCACTTTCCCGATAGTTCCCCTTCCCTTCCTTGACAGCCACGGTACCCAAGAATGACGTTAGTATGACGTTGAATTCAACGGCGTCAATTCAACGTATAATTAACAACGATAATGTTGATTCATTGACCCGACGGCCCTATGTTTTGATAATGAGTCTAGAATTAAATATTCTCAAGCGGAGATTTCGTTCCAGGTCTGAAGCTCTGAATCGTGTACACACGAAGCGGTTCGTGCTTTCGTGAGTGGTTCGTACATGAACCGGTATTGTTGACTAACTACTAGCGCAGGCAATCGGACTCAATTACCTTCGTGTAGTTGGTGTTTTGCATGGGGCAACCTAGCCTCGGCTCATCTATAACTTGAAGCTTATTGCAAGAGTTGTCAACCGTTGCAATTGCAGTCAGGGATTGAAAGGTAAGGGGCCCAGAAACTGAAAATCAATCTGCAAGCACAATGAGTTAGTGAGTACACTACACACACACACACACACACACACACACACACACACACACACACACACACACACACACACACACACACACACACACACACACACACACACACACACACACACACACACTCCCGAATCTCATCTCAGGAGCGTGATTGGAATGTCGAATCCAATCAGAGCAGTGATTAGCAAGTAGAAATGGATCGGAAGGTAAGGTAGGTTTAGGGATGAACAAATCCACAAGGGCCGTGATGAGGGTTCGAACCTACGTCCAGGGGTGATCCCAGACGCGCCTTAGTCGATTATGCCACAACATGGCTAAAAGAATTGCAGCCGAGAGTGCTGCTTATTGGCTACTGTTACTGACCTTGGTAGTTTCAATCAGAACGATCGTTTCTGGTTAGGTTAGAAGGTTCAGTTTTTGACGGAGTGGCAAATCAAGAAAACTTGACTGGATACAGTTTCCGAAGGGAGACTCTTCTAGGTATTTTTCTCTTTTCTGAAGTGAAAAAACCCTCTGTTTTTGTGTGTGTGTTTGTGTTTGTGAACATACATCATTTGTTGGTGGATCACAGGGTGTTTATCCTGTGTAGATAGGGTGTAGTTGTACATCCTTGGTGATGTAGGAGTGATACATCCTTTGAAGTATAAGGTGTACAGCCTATGTTGTTCCCACACCTGCCAAGTGTCATACATCAAGTCCTGCTAGTCGTTATCTAATTAAATAATAAAGTATAGTAATATCAAAGTCCTCATCAGTTTGGTCACCAGTTGAGCCTCACAATCCTGTCCATTTCAGAGCCCTCACAATCCTGTCCATTTCCGAGCCCTCACAATCCTGTCAATTTCCAAGCCCTCAGAATCCTGCCCATTTCAGAGCCCCCAGAATCCTCTTGAGGTTATCTTGAGATGATTTCGGGGCTTTTTATAGTGTCCCCGTGGCCCGGTCCTCGACCAGGCCTCCACCCCCAGGAAGCAGCCCGTCACAGCTGACTAACTCCCAGGTACCTATTTACTGCTAGGTAACAGGGGCATTCAGGGTGAAAGAAACTTTGCCCATGTGTTTCTGCCTCGTGCGGGAATCGAACCCGCGCCACAGAATTACGAGTCCTGCGCGCTATCCACCAGGCTACGAGGCCCCTGTCCATTTCCGAACCCCAGAATCCTGTCCATTTCCGAGCCCTCAGAATCCTGTCCATTTCCGAGCCCTCAGAATCCTGCCCATTTCAGAGCCCCCAGAATCCTGTCCATTTCCGAGCCTATAGAATCCTGTCAATTTTCGAGCCCCCAGAACCCTGTCCATTTCCGAGCCCCCAGAATCCTGTCCATTTCCGAGCCCCCAGAATCCTGTCCATTTTCAAGCCCCAGAATCCTGTCCAATTCTATTAAAGAAAAGTCTTTCCCCCAGAGACCAAAATCTCTCGACATCTTGTTACACAAGATTATTAAAAAAAAAGAATTCGTTATGACGAACACAATAATCCCCTTCGATACCACAAAAAAGTAGATGAAAAAAGGTCTTTTTTCCTGGTAGTTTGGAAGAGCGATGGAGATTAGCTTCCAAGACAAGTCGTTTTAATTGTCCAATATTCTTGCCCTCTCGTTGCTAAGTTACCAGAGAGAAAGCGTGAGGGAGAGGTCTCTCTCTCTCTCTCTCTCTCTCTCTCTCTCTCTCTCTCTCTCTCTCTCTCTCTCTCTCTCTCTCTCTCTCTCTCTCTCTCTCTCTCTCTCTCTCTCTCTCTCTCTCTCTCTCTCTCTCTCTCTCTCTCTCTTTTCTGACTAACTATAACAACAGAGGGATGATAGCGAGGCCATCCCTCTGTTCTTATAGTTAGTCAAGTTACCTTTCTTTTAACTATAGTTAGTTATAGTTACCAAGTTAAAACCATTTCACTTGGTTTTTGTTCGCAATGTAGTTTTTGGTAATTCTGTATTTTTATTTCAATGTATTTTCTCTTTGTATTTTCTTTCGTCTAAGGAACCTTATTTGTCCAAACTTCAGCGCTTCCCAAAGATGCATACGAAAATATTTTCAAAGGATTGTAATACACTTTTCTCTGAAATTTATTATTGCATATTATGATTTTACTCAGAATCCATCTGTGAGGGAATCTAGATTCCCTCAGCTAGTTTTCCTAGTTTCTAGATTAGGCTAGTCCCTCTAGGGACTCGTAGAAACTGAAGCTTTCAAACTAACATATACTTGTGGGGTGTCGAATGAAAGCTTATGTTAAGGACTGTCGGTTGGGACTGGTTAGAGGTCTGTGATGTCTCTGTAGAGAGAATTACAGAGATTTTCCTGTTTCTGTGTAATAGGATGAGTTGAGAGTGAAGTGGTATGAGAGGATACTTGACTAAAACCGTTAGAGGTGGGGGGAGAGTGGGGTGAACGTTGCCCCCCCCCCAAAAATGTGAGACATTGCGCCTTGTCTTTAGGCCTCCCCCTCCTTGTGACATCACGGGACGCCTGAGGGTGAGCGAGGCCTCTGATTGGGTTAGAACCTCTGCTCTGAGCTGTGTTTTGGCGCGAACAGCTGTGATTGGAAGCTGCACGAGGGAACAGTGCCGGCTTCGTGCTGATTGGTCAAGACAAAGTAGGGGGGGAGATATGGGCATTTGAGTTTCCCTGCCCGCCATACGGTCAGTTTGAATTGGGCGGCAAGCAGAGGAGGAAGTGACTGGTGAAGGTGGTAGGCCTGCCACCTCCACCCCCGTTAATCGCTTCTGTCGTCCAAATTACTCATCGAGCATGGCACTCCTGCCATCAGGGGTTGTGTCAAGGCCCAATTGGCATGAATTGGGGCCAAGCATTTACGGAAGGAACAGTAAAAAGCTAAAGAGACAGTTGACAGTGTTCACCCATGAGGCAGCTGGCAGAGCCTCATGGGGTAACAGGTGGTACAAATAACCTGTCTAGTGTTGATGACAATTGGCGGAGTACGTACAGGGCCTCCTAGTGTAATTGTGGTGAGATTACAGGCCCATGTTGGACTTTGAGTTCCGCCAGGCGGCGTCAGTGTGGGGACGCCGCCGGCCATTGTCACCCCAGTGTAGAGCAAGGCAGGCTCTGGTTTGATGGAGTTGTGGGCGATTCCTCAACCACGTGTGTATGCCCGGGGGACACCCCCAGGCCACCCAGCCGCTCGGCCCGGCCACTCGGCTCGGCTCGGCCGGGCCCGGCTTGGCCCGGCTCGGCCCGCAAGCCGGCTACCCACCCGCCTGCCCGCGCGCCAACTACCACCTCCCCCCCTCTCAGCTCGGAAGGGGCGCTGTGGGCCACGCGGTGGCCACATGCCTTGGCCACCTCCTTGGGCCACTTGGCCACTTTCCCGGGACAGCCTAGGGCCACATCTCTTCGACGCATGAGGAGCAAGCTAAGTGTTGACAGCTAGAGTGGTAATGACCTGGGAAATGAGTACAAATGAGGAGGTTAGACGTGAGTAAAATTTATCATTGTGTACAGTGTGATGAGTACCGGTGGAAATTCCTGGTAAGAGTTGTCTCAGAGCCTCGCCAGGCTAGGGAAGCAGCTGAGAGACAGCTGTCTGTAGCATGTCCAGGTGACTGGTAGGGCGGTACCTGGAGATAGATGTGTACACGGGACCACACTGTAGTATCATGATGTACATATGTGTGTAGACTGACTCGAGTATGTAACCGGTCAGTGTAGAGATTTACCATATAACTGATCCAGCCTGTCGATTCTATATAATCGTTCAGACTGGATTAATGCCATAGAGTACCGTATTGTATCATTAGAGGCAGGAGGGCCAGGTTGCAGGGATGTCAGTGGGTACCCCTGAGGTCTGTGTAGTTAGAGATTCATTTACCTGATGATATAATTTTCATTGATTATGTGAATGCCATTTCTATGTGTTCATTTGCATGCTTTATGTACTGTGTTGTGTGGTAAGTCAGTGGATGTGATTGCTGACTGATTGCCTAATGATGTCATTAGCATGTGGGGGTATGCTGACGGCATCATTATGTTGCAGGTTTGTGCAGTAATGTTATCAGTTTATACGATATTGCTGCCCTCGGAGCGATGTTGAGGGTTTAAGGGACCTCTAGGATTATTCAGGGGAATTCACAATACTTAATGAGAGCAGACAATTGATTGGTTAATTGCCTTGCTGAGGTAAGTGTGTGTTCACAGTAGTCCTTTGCAACAGTTGCAAGAAAAGGGGGGCAGTAATATTGGTATACTCTTGTGTGTTGCACAACCGTGTGTCATTATTGTGTGGGCACAGTAATTAGCGAGTTGCAGTAGCCGCAACCATATGTGGGCAGTGCATTTGTGTTGTTGCATGCCATTGTAGTGTGACCTATGTAACACTGGGGTTACTTTGTTTCTTTAAGTTGTGTTGAGGACTTAAGGATTCAGTGAGTTAATAATTGGGGAATTAACTGGATAAGGGGTGCACACTTATTGTGGAGTGAGTGAGGGCTGTTATGAGAGAGAACAGCGTTGAGCTTGAGTGAGATACGTCTCGGGAGCAATTAATTGTCCGTGTGACAACTAATTGACCACTCTAGCTAATTATGTAATTAGCCTTCTCATCATGAATTCACGTAGTGGGAGAGGATCTGTCAGAGTCTGTCAGTATTTGTGTTAACGTAATTTGCTCAAGACTAATTACCTTTCTGGGGTATAGCAATTAGTGGCTCATGTTAATTAGTGGAGTAATTAACATCGGAGAGCTCCGATGACCCGGTAAAGCGAGGTCATGGAGCTAGCATAAATCGTTGTATAAATCATATCCTGTCTGAGGACAGTGGATTAGTGGCACATCTTGTTAATTAGGGGTAATTAACTCCTTTCCCGTGAATTCACAGTGTTTGATGAGACCTGCTTAGGCAGTGCGGAGTGAGACGTATTTATGGATGATTAATTATCGGTCCTGGTGACAGTTAATTAATTACTCGGAGTTAATTAGGGTAATTAACACTCACTAGTAATTTTTTGACACAGACTGTTGAGAAGCTACCAAGTTAGGGTAGGCTTAGTTAACGTAACTCAAGGGGTTACGTTAGTGGTCCATGTAATTAGTGGTCCATTTGACCCTAATTGAGGATTACTCACTGAATACTTGCTAGGAGTCAAGTGTGATGTAATATAAGTTTGAGTTATTGTTAACAAGAGAGACAAGTGTTAATGATTAACGTAGAGTATCATCATGATGTTGTCTAGTGTGAGACAATTGTTTGTGATTACCGTAGTACTTTGTTGCTGACTGCTGCGATCAGTCAAGTAACGTAATTAATCACTTAAGGCAATTTCTTTTGGTTGTCGTCTGGTGACGAGAGTAGAGTAATCTAGGGATTTGTGGAGCTGTGTCCAAGAATCCTGCCTTGCCTGTCTCTGTTACTATTTACAGGGCAACTTCTTGTAGGGAGTTGCAAAGAGTGTTCACACTGGGTTGTGATAGAGGGGGTCACTGTTGGACTACCCACCTAGTTACGTGGGTCTCTCCTGGGGGGCGGGAGGACCCCTAAGCTTCTGATTATAGTAGCTGTCAGGGAAACCGAGACACTATTGATTGCATGCTTGTGTCTTCAGTAGATATCCTTCATTTGTTCAGTTAGTTCATGTTGTCGGCCCGAAGTGTCAGCAAGATGGAGCCTGCTGTCACTTCTCGAGGGGCTGTTGAATAGCTGTGTTGCAAATGCCACTTGATGGACAATAACGTAACCATTCGCTGTGGTGTAACTTAGTCTGATATTTTTCTTTTATTTGCAATATTGCGTCATCAGTGGGCACACCTGTGTTCAGGTTAGTTCAGTATGCAGCCTCACAGTAAGGGTTGCTATTCAGCTGTGTGTTATCGTGCCACTGGATGGACATTACCGTAACGTAAACTCGGTAATGTAGTAGTTGGTCTCTTGTTATTAATAAATTGTTATGTTATAGAAAACGGTCTTTGATGTCAACCCTTCAACCATATTATTCCACCATATTTCTGCATATTACGATTAAATGTTGATGTGATCTTGATATGACGGCTGTTCTTGGGAATTCGAATTCCAATTCATAGCGCCACATCAAATATAAATATTTGATTGTGAGAACCCGTTGGTTACCCTTTATTAGTTTTAACGTCCTGTTTAACTAGGAGGAGCCAGCGGCCTATTGTGGACAGGTTTTCACCCCTAGTGGTGGAGGCCTGGCGGTTTGCTCCCGCTTTTCCTTTTTCTATTGGACTCATGCTTAACTGCCGTGAGCAGCCTTTAAACTTGTAGTCCACCTCCTAAGGGAGGTAGGCGAAGAAAAAAATCTCACACCATCTTGCTTCCATCCTGAGCTGTGGCTGAGAGCACGGTCGACGTAAGCGTTGACCTAGGTGAGGTTAGGTCAGATGTTATGATTCACTTGACTTAGAGGGTTTGGGCGAGTCCATATTATGAACAATTAATTGGTGTGGTTGTGGGTTTGTATTGCTGTGTTAAGTTACTTACATTTCAACCCAATCTTCTGCCTGTGCTCGTGCAAGCTGTTTTTTTCAATGACGGAGTTTGTATACGTTTTGGCACTCTTCAACAACTTTGTTTTCTCGTTAATTTTTTTGATATGTAAAAATAGTTTTCCGTCAAGGACTGGAGAAGTCATTTAATAAACATTTCCCTCATTTAACAACTATAATATTTTGAAAAAAACTAACACAAATGACCAACTGAGACTAATACAGAAACAGTTGCCATACTTTAAAATCTCAAAGATGTTGTTAAAGATTCGCTACCTGGAACAAAAAGCTCCAAGTAGCACGGGCTATAGTGAGCACGAATCTCAAAGAACTTTCGTTGTTATTGAATTCACGAATAATTCAGGATAAATGTTTTATTTTGTGCGGGATAACTTGCTGCGTTATTCAGACGGCGCTATGAGGCCTCGTGGCCATATCCTGGCCAGGATAAGGTATGGTAACTGTCAGGTGAAAGTACTTGGAAGGGATAAATGGCGGGGATTCAGGATTTAGGATAGGAAGGACAGGCGCCCACAACCGCCTGAATGGGGATAGAGCTTGGTATGGATTGAGCTCTCGCTTGGTATGGATAGAGCTCTCGCATGGTATGGATAGAGCTCTCGCTTGGTATGGATAGAGCTCTCGCTTGGTATGGATAGAGCTCTTAGTTTGGATGGGATAAATTAAGAGCACAACATCTGTCTTTTTTGTATGTATTTACTTGTTGTGTCTGAAAAATAGAACTATTAGTTCTTTGACCCCGCCTGTGTGTGTGTGTGTGTGTGTACTTACTTAATTGTGCTTGCGGGGGTTGAGTTTTGGGTCTTTCGTCGGGTGTGTACTCACCTAGTTGTGTTTGCGGGGGTTGAGCTCTGGCTCTTTGGTCCCGCCTCTCAACCGTCAATCAACAGGTGTACAGATTCCTGAGCCTATCGGGCTCTATCATATCTACACTTGAAACTGTGTATGGAGTCAGCCTCCACCACATCACTGCCTAATGCATTCCATTTGTCAACCACTCTGACACTAAAAAAGTTCTTTCTAATATCTCTGTGGCTCATTTAGGCACTCAGTTTCCACCTGTGTCCCCTTGTGCATGTTCCCCTGGTGTTAAATAGACTGTCTTTATATACCCTATCAATTCCCTTCAGAATCTTGAATGTGGTGATCATGTCCCTCCTAACTCTTCTGTCTTCCAGCGAAGTGAGGTTTAATTCCCGTAGTCTCTCCTCGTAGCTCATACCTCTCAGCTCGGGTACTAGTCTGGTGGCAAACCTTTGAACCTTTTCCAGTTTAGTCTTATCCTTGACTAGATATGGACTCCATACTGGGGCTGCATACTCCAGGATTGGCCTGACATATGTGGTATACAAAGTTCTGAATGATTCTTTACACAAGTTTCTGAATGCCGTTCGTATGTTGGACAGCCTGGCATATGCCGCTGATGTTATCCGCTTGATATGTGCTGCAGGAGACAGGTCTGGCGTGATATCAACCCCCAAGTCTTTTTCCTTCTCTGACTCCAGAAGAATTTCATCTCCCAGATGATACCTTGTATCTGGCCTCCTGCTCCCTACACCTATCTTCATTACATTACATTTGCTTGGGTTAAACTCTAACAACCATTTGTTCGACCATTCCTTCAGCTTGTCTAGGTCTTCTTGAAGCCTCAAACAGTCCTCTTCTGTTTTAATCCTTCTCATAATTTTAGCATCGTCCGCAAACATTGAGAGAAATGAATCGATACCCTCTGGGAGATCATTTACATATATCAGAAACAAGATAGGACCAAGTACAGAGCCCTGTGGGACTCCACTGGTGACTTCACGCCAATCGGAGGTCTCACCCCTCACTGTAACTCTCTGCTTCCTATTGCTTAGATACTCCCTTATCCACTGGAGCACCTTACCAGCTACACCTGCCTGTCTCTCCAGCTTATGTACCAGCCTCTTATGCGGTACTGTGTCAAAGGCTTTCCGACAATCCAAGAAAATGCAGTCCGCCCAGCTCTCTCTTTCTTGCTTAATCTTTGTCACCTGATCGTAGAATTCTATCAAGCCTGTAAGGCAAGATTTACCCTCCCTGAACCCATGTTGGCGATTTGTCACGAATTCCCTTCTCTCCAGATGTGTTACCAAGTTTTTTCTCATGATCTTCTCCATCACCTTGCATGGTATACAAGTCAAGGACACTGGCCTGTAGTTCAGTGCCTCTTGCCTGTCGCCCTTTTTGTATATTGGGACCACATTCGCCGTCTTCCATATTTCTTGTAGGTCTCCCGTCTCCAGTGACTTACTATACACTATGGAGAGTGGCAAGCAAAGTGCCTCTGCACACTCTTTCAGTATCCATGGTGAGATCCCGTCTGGACCAACAGCCTTTCTAACATCCAGATCCAGCAGGTGTCTCTTGACCTCCTCTCTCGTAATTTCGAACTCTTCCAAGGCCGCCTGGTTTACCTCCCTTTCTCCTAGCACAGTGACCTCACCTTGTTCTATTGTGAAGACCTCCTGGAACCTCTTGTTGAGTTCTTCACACACCTCTCTGTCATTCTCTGTATACCTGTCCTCGCCTGTTCGAAGTTTCAATACCTGTTCTTTCACTGTTGTTTTCCTTCTGATGTGACTGGAGTAGCTTTGGTTCGGTCTTGGCTTTGTTTGCTATATCATTTTCAAAACTTTTCTCTGCTTCTCTTCTCACCCTGACGTACTCATTCCTGGTTCTCTGGTATCTCTCTCTGCTTTCTGGTGTTCTGTTATTCCGGAAGTTCCTCCACGCCCTTTTGTTCAGTTTCTTCACTTCCATACATGCCCTATTATACCATGGATTCTTCTGTTGCTTCTCGGATTTTTTCCTTTGGGCCGGGATGAACCTGTTTACTGCCTCCTGACACTTTTGGGTAACATAGTTCATCATACCCTGTACAGACTTATCTCTGAGGTCTTTGTCCCAAGATATTTCACTTAGGAAACTTCTCATCTGTTCATAATTTCCCTTTCGGTATGCCAGCCTTTTGATTCCTAGTTCTTTTTGGGGGGAGATAAGTCCTAGCTCTACCAGGTACTCAAAGTTCAATACACTGTGGTCACTCATTCCCAAGGGCGCTTCCATCTTAACTTCTCTTATATCCCACTCATTTAGGGTAAATATCAAATCAAGCATTGCTGGTTCATCTTCTCCTCTCATTCTTGTTGGTTCTTTGATGTGCTGGCTTAGAAAGTTTCTTGTTGCCACGTCCAGCAGCTTAGCCCTCCATGTTTCTGGTCCTCCATGCGGGTCTTTGTTCTTCCAATCTATCTTCCCCTGGTTGAAGTCTTCCATAATTAGTAGTCCAGATCCATTCCTGCTAGCAACAGAAGCTGCTCTTTCTACTATGTTAATGGTGGCCATGTTGTTTCTATTATATTCCTGTCTAGGTCTTCTGTCATTTGGTGGTGGGTTATATATGACTACGACTATAATTTTTTTCCCTCCATTTGTTACGGTACCTACTATGTAGTCACTGAAACCTTCACATCCCTGAATATCCATCTCCTCAAAATCCCAGCCTTTTCTTACCAGCAGAGCTACACCACCCCCACCTCTCCCTTCCCTCTCTTTCCTCATAACATAATAGTCCTGTGGGAACACTGCGTTTGTTATCGTTTTCGTGATCTTTGTTTCTGTGAGGGCTATTATGTCTGGGTTTTCTTCTAGTACCCGTTCTCCAAGCTCATTTGCTTTATTTGTAATTCCATATATGTTAGTGTACAACGCTTTGAGGCTCACTTTCTTCTGTCCCTTCTCAAATACAATACAATACAATACAATACAATACAATTTTATTTAGGTAAGGTACATACATACAATAAATATTTACAAGGATTGTTTGACTTATAGGTAGAGCTAGTACATACAATGCCTAAAGCCACTATTACGCAAAGCGTTTCGGGCATGATAAACTTAAATGACAAGCTTAATATTAATTGAGCATAATGAGTAGAATGAAAACAAGAAATGAAAACATAGATGAAAAAGCAGCACAAATACAAATATGTCGACAAACAGCGCTCTTTAAAGAAAAAAACAGACATTGGTTGACAATAGAAGGGTAAGGTAGGTTACAAATCGCCTCCTTGGTGAGTGTTCTGCAGGTGGGGAGGCTCTTCCATTGGTGTGAGGACCTGTGAGGTGGATAACAGGGTCTCAGAGGATACTGGGATGAGGGGCGGGGGATCCAGTGAAGGGGGAGGGACAGGGAGGGTATGGGGTGAAAGGGGAGGGAGGACGGGAAGGAAAGGGGGGGAGGGAGGACTCGGGAGGAGGGGAGGGGTAGAAGGGAGGGGATTGGGTGTGGGGGGAGGGAGATTTGGCAGAACATTTGAGTGGGGGTAGGGAGGGTTTGGGGTAGGGGGGTTTTCTATGCAGAGGAGGGAGGCGGGGTTGTCCTCCCTTCTGGTGTTACTGGGTAGCTGGTTGTGGGTTCCCCTCTCGCTTCTGGGGGTATTGTGTTGGGAGCTGGGAGTTGTGTATATGTACTCACCTAGTTGTGTCTGCTGGATCGAGCATTGACTCTTGGACTAATAGATATGTGTGTATGTGTGTGTGTGTGTGTGTGTGTGTGTGTGTGTGTGTGTGTGTGTGTGTGTGTGTGTGTGTGTGTGTGTGTGTGTGTGTGTGTGTACTCACTTAGTTCTGCTTGCGGGGGTTGAGCTCTGGCTCTTTGGTCCGCCTCTCAACAGTCAATCACCTGGTGTACAAGTTCCTGAGCCTACTGGGTTCTATCATATTTACATTTGAAACTGTGTATGAAGTCAGCCTCCACCACATTACTGTGTGTGTGTGTACTCACCTAGTTGTACTCACCTAGTTGTGTCTGCAGGATCGAGCATTGACTCTTGGATCCCGCCTTTCGAGCATCGGTTGTTTACAGCAATGACTCCTGTCCTATTTCCCTATCATACCTGGTTTTAAAATTATGAATAGTATTTGCTTCCACAACCTGTTCCTGAAGTGCATTCCATTTCCCCACTACTCTCACGCTAAAAGAAAACTTCCTAACATCTCTGTGACTCATCTGAGTTTCAAGCTTCCATCCATGTCCTCTCGTTCTGTTACTATTCCGTGTGAACATTTCGTCTATGTCCACTCTGTCAATTCCTCTGAGTATCTTATACGTTCCTATCATGTCCCCCCTCTCCCTTCTTCTTTCTAGTGTCGTAAGGCACAATTCCCTCAGGCGCTCTTCATACCCCATCCCTCGTAGCTCTGGGACGAGTCTCGTTGCAAACCTCTGAACCTTTTCCAGTTTCCTTATATGTTTCTTCAGATGGGGACTCCATGATGAGGCGGCATACTCTAAGACTGGCCTTACGTAGGCAGTGTAAAGCGCCCTAAATGCCTCCTTACTTAGGTTTCTGAATGATGTTCTAACTTTTGCCAGTGTAGAGTACGCTGCTGTCGTTATCCTATTAATATGTGCCTCAGGAGATAGATTAGGTGTTACGTCCACCCCCAGGTCTCTTTCACGCGTCGTTACAGGTAGGCTGTTCCCCTTCATTGTGTACTGTCCCTTTGGTCTCCTATCTCCTAGTCCCATTTCCATAACTTTACATTTGCTCGTGTTGAATTCTAGTAGCCATTTCTCTGACCATCTCTGCAATCTGTTCAGGTCCTCTTGGAGGATCCTGCAATCCTCATCTGTCACAACTCTTCTCATCAACTTTGCATCATCCGCAAACATCGACATGTAGGACTCTACGCCTGTAAACATGTCGTTAACATATACAAGAAATAGAATTGGTCCCAGCACCGATCCTTGTGGTACTCCACTTGTTACTGTTCGCCAGTCCGACTTCTCGCCCCTTACCGTAACTCTTTGGCTCCTTCCTGTTAGGTAGTTCCTTATCCATTCTAGGACCTTTCCCCCCACCCCCGCCTGCCTCTCGAGCTTGAACAGCAGTCTCATGTGCGGTACTGTATCAAAGGCTTTTTGGCAGTCCAGAAATATGCAGTCTGCCCAACCATCTCTGTCCTGTCTTATCCTCGTTATTTTATCATAGAATTCCAGAAGGTTTGTTAGGCACGATTTCCCTGTCCAGAACCCATGTTGATGTTTGTTCACAAACCTAATGTTCTCCAGGTGTGCAACCAGTCGCAGCCTAATTATTCTTTCCAGTATTTTACAGGGGATGCTTGTCAGTGATACAGGTCTGTAGTTAAGTGCCTCCTCCCTATCTCCTTTCTTGAAGATCGGCACGACATTTGCCTTCTTCCAGCAACTGGGCAATTCTCCTGACATAAGTGACTCATTAAAGATCATTGCCAGAGGCACGCTGAGGGCCTGTGCTGCTTCTTTTAGTATCCACGGTGATACTTTGTCTGGTCCAACTGCTTTAGTTGCATCTAGAGTTGTCAACTGTTTCATTACCTCCTCTGCTGTCACCTCTATATCTGATAGTCTTTCATCTAGGGTAACCCCTTCCAACAATGGGAGCTGCTCAGGCTCGGTAGTGAACACTCCATGGAAACTGGCATTCAGTGCCTCGCAGATTTCCTTGTCACTTTCAGTATATGCCCCCTCTGTCTTCCTTAGTCTTGTCACTTGGTCGTTCACCGACATTTTTCTTCTTATATGACTGTGTAGTAACTTGGGTTGTTTTTTCGCTTTGATTGCAATATCGTTCTCATAGTCCCTTTCCGATGTTCGTCTTATGTTAATGTAATCGTTCCTAGCTCTGTTGTATCTGCTTCTGTTGTCCTCTGTTCTTTGTCTTCTGTACTTCCTCCACTCCCGTCTGCTGGCCATTTTTGCTTCCTGACACTGTCTATTAAACCATGGGTTATTATATTCCTTCTTATTTTTTCCCTTTACCGTTGGTATAAATCTCTCTTCGGCCTCCTGGCATTTCTGTATGACTAGGTCCATCATATCTTGGACTGTTTTTCCCCTAATTTCTTCCTCCCACTGCACTTCACCCAGATAGTCCCTTATCCTCATATAGTCCCCTTTCCTGTAGTCAGCTCTCCTTTCCCAGATCTCTTGTCCCATGGTCATAAGTTTGAATTCCATCATGTAGTCAAAGACTAGGACACAATGGTCACTGGCCCCTAGAGGTATTTCATGCTCTAAATTCTCGATATCTTCTACGTTCTGGGTGAAAATCAGGTCTAATAGGCTCGGTGCATCTCCTCCTCTTTCCCTTGTGTCTTCCTTCACATGTTGTGTCAGGAAATTCCTGTCTATAACATCTACTAATTTTGCTCCCCACGTTTCGTCCCCTCCATGGGGATTCCTTGATTCCCAATTTATCTCTCCATGATTTAGGTCCCCCATGATCAGCAGCTTCGCTCTCATTCTGTGGGCTAGTGTTGCTGCCTTCTGCAGTTCATCTATACATGCTTTGTTGTGTATGTGTGTGTGTGTGTGTGTGAGTGTGTGTGTGTGTGTGTGTGTGTGTGTGTGTGTGTGTGTGTGTGTGTGTGTGTGTGTGTGTGTGTGTATGTGTGTGTGTGTGTGTGTGAGTGTGTGTGTGTGTGTGTGTGTGTGTGTGTGTGTGTGTGTGTGTGTGTGTGTGTGTGTGTGTGTGTGTGTGTGTGTGTGTGTGTGTGTGTGTGTGTGTGTGTGTGTGTGTGTGTGTGTGTTTCATCGCGGTGTTTACTAAATAAGAAATAATCGTAGATAAAATTTATAGAAATATGAAAACTAATAGTTACGTAGGAAGATGTTATAACTAATGTTACCCTGAAGGAAGAGTCCAAGGCTACTATAAGATACTAGGGAGAAGGTAGACCATAGAGCCTTGTCCCACTACCCCTGTCAATCACCAGGGATGAAGACATGCTAGAGAAGGAAATAAAGAAACGGAATGAGGAGAAAAAATGGAGAAGCGTCACTCAGATAAGAGGGTGGCCAGAGCTAATTGTGTTGTCCAATTAGTGAGAAACTGATTTAATCTGACGTTTAAAAATAGCTTCAAAGCCAACAAATTGCATTACTATATATATATATATATATATATATATATATATATATATATATATATATATATATATATATATATATTTTGGTAGCAGTCTTTCCTGTAGACATATATTATTAAATATGACCGAAAAAGTAAGATTAATAATTCTAACACGAATTTTCTCAATCTTTCGTACATTTCTTTTCACTGTTGGTGGTAATTCAAAAATCAGTTCTCCAAAATTCATTTTTATTTCTAGTCTGACGCGACACTTGAGCGTGTTTCGTAAAACTTATTACATTTTCAAAGACTTTAGTTACACATACACAACTGAATAGAACTTACACATCTCCAATTTGTTTATATCTACATTTGAGTGAGGTGGATGGGGTGAGGTGGTATTTAATAGGGTATTAAATTCATCAACACAAGACCGAACACGAAACAATGGGTATTGAATAGAAGTGATTGTAGAAAGCCTATTGGTCCATATTTCTTGATGCTTCTACATTGGAGCGGAGTCTTGAGGTGGGTAGAATATAGTTGTGCATTAATTGGCTGTTGATTGCTGGTGTTGACTTCTTAATGTGTAGTGCCTCGCAAACGTCAAGCCGCCTGCTATCGCTGTATCTATCGATAGATACAGCGATAGCAGGCGGCTTGACGTTTGCGAGGCACTACACATGACAGGAGGAGAGACAGGAGAGTGTGGACGGGACCAGGGTCGAAAGCCCTTGAACACCTGCCGTTCACTCCAAATCCGGAGGACCTCCTCCAGGAGAGTGATATAACAGTCCAAGTACACAAAATGATGGAAAGATCCGACCTCTATGAGGTTAACAGTTTTTTCCAACAGGAAGACTTAGAAATTATAGCCCTGGTAAAGCCAATCTTTACAACTATAGAATATTTAAAAGACAGGTTGACGTTCGTCCAACGGGCAGTGAGGCTAAACACAGTCCCTGAATACCTTGCCTTACAGGTTTGTTTCCCATTTTTCTCGGCAGGTCTCCCAATCCTACCAGGTCTAGCCAGCTGTCTAAACAGAGTTAACTTGGAACAGGCCAGAGCGTCTATGGCGACATACACGCTCCTTCTCAAAGCCTCACATACGAGAGAAATGGCCAAAATAGAGCTCATCGTAGCTCGCCTCCTAATACGAGGTTGGGATCATGTAAGAATAGGTACGGCCTTATGGGAAGGTTTCAGACGAAAGACAGCTCCAAAACCAGGGACCCTCGAAAGGCCATACGATGGAAGCCTGATGATGCGCTCGGGACAGACGTCACACAGGTATGAAAGTTTCTTCTCAAACCCTCAGGAAGTTACGCTGCAGAGCCTGACTACAGCAGTGGACAAAGCCCTAGGTCTAGGAGCCATAGAACAAGTGCAGCCACAGCAACAACAAAAGCAAGTGGCCCCAAAACCCTTATGTTCAGTACTCCTGATGAACGATGACGATGATGTCCCTTTGTCCCCTATTCTAGGCAAGCCTGCCCCACAACATCCCCCCTTCCCATCCAGAACAGATTCGAACAGAAGGAAGAGCCCGAAGAGACTGAACTTCCAACGGAACACCTCGGCGAACAACAACAACAACAACAGGCAAGGCAGGAATAACAGAGACAGGTCACGAGGAGGATGGAGAGATTCACCACGAGACAAACCGGGTGGAAACCAGACGAGGAACAACAGGGACAGATCCAGAGATAACCGAGGCCTGTGTAACAGGAACGGGACCGGCGACCACAGGCCAGAACAACAGGATCACCCCAGGAGACAACAGACGCAATAACAGCAGAGACTACCCATCCTAGAACAATAACAGGGACAACAGACAGGGAGGTAATAATAATAATAGGGGCCATAATGATAATAATTTTTTTCAGAAACAGAAACAGGGGCAGAGGCAACAATCGGAACAAGGAGAACAACAACAGACCCAAGCGCTGGAACAGCACGAACCGAGACCAACAAGAAAGAGACAGAGGGTGGAACGGTGGAGATCGGAGAAACTCAGGAAACGACAGGAATTAAGGCAGAAAAGAGGACAATTGAAACAGACAGTTGTCTCTGAGGTACCCCTTACTGAACATGAGAGGAAACTGTTGGAAAAGGGACTTACGTTCGTAATAGGCCCTCCGGCGCATAAGAAGAGAGAAGACGCGATAGAGGATCTGTGCAATAACTTGGAAACTAGTATCAACCAAGTTTGGAGCAAACTCCGGCCGGAGCAAGGTAAGTCACAGGGAGTAATTAAGAGAACTAAACTCTCCCTCTCTTTTAGGTACCTCCACCCCAGCAAACCAGTCCAGTGCCCAAACTACAACCTAGTAGGCCTTAAACCGGTAATCCAGCAAATGAAGGTCGACCTCAAGCGTGGTGCGGAACGACGACGCAACTGCAACCTCACAAGGGAGGAGAGGGACGCCCTATCAACGCTGAAAGGACGCACGGATATTGTGATAAAACCGGCGGACAAGGGAGGTACTGTCGTCGCCTGGAGAAAGGACAATTACAGGAACGAGATGAAGAGGCACCTGGCAGACACTGCAGCCTACAAACAGATACACAACCAGGATGAAGCGCTTAGAAACACCCTAACGAGGAGTAAACGGATAGTCCTCAAGCTGTTCGAAAACAAGACTGGGGACGGGAAAGGAGGACTCATGCAGGCAGGGGCGAGAGATTTCTTCCTAGCCTTTGAATCCATCATTCTCCACCTCTACCTTTTACCAAAGATCCATAAAGCACTAGAAGAAACAACAGGAACGTGGCAAGGGAGACCGGTTTAAAGCGGCTGCCGGGCCCCAACAAGGCCGGTAGACTGGATCTGCACAGCCCTCCTGAACCCCCTACTACGCCTACTACCGGAAAGAATCAAAGATACGACGGATTTCCTCAAGAAAATTGCAGAAATTAGAGGCCCCGTCCCGAGAGGGGCCCGCCTTTTTTCCATGGATGTTTGTATCGCTCTACCCGAGCATACCACAGAGAGAAGCTGCAAAGGTAGTAGCATCTTTCTTTACAGATAACAGAGCAAAAATTAGACAGGAACTTCAAGACGCAGGAGTATGGAGGACCCTCTCGAAAGAAACTCTTGAAGAGGCCATCCTCCATGTGATGAGAGACACCCTTTTGCAATTTGAAGGACGGGCATACCGGCAAACCAAGGGTACAGTGATAGGAGCATCCAGTAGTGTGGCAATCGCTGAAATATTTGTGCATGTAGTGTTCGAGAGGAAACGATCCCACAGGAAGGACGGACCGGCGGTATATTTCCGTTACATAGATGACATCTTCGGAATAGTTTACCCTCGAACACAGTGACTCCACGATTAATTTCCTAGATACAACAGTGTATATAGACCAGCTAACCAGAGATCTGCATACGAAGGCATACTATAAACCAACTAACCTTCACACGTATCTGAAATTTGACTCGAGCCATCCACTAGCCTTGAAGAAATCGCTACCCTACTCACTTGGACTCAGACTCAAGCGGATTAACAGCAAAGAAGAGACGCTATATCCCCAGCTTGATGACCTATGGGATATGTTCAGGAACAGAGACAATAATACATGCGGCCCAGGAGAAACTCAGAGAAGAAACAAGGGCAGAGCTACTCAGACCTAGAACACAAGAAGTGGAAGACAAGAGATGGATTCTTCCAACCCTTTTCTTCCCCGGCCTTGTAGCACAGCTTAAGATAAAACTCCAGGAAGTATGGACATGGATGAGGGAAACATACAGTGAGCATCCATCCTGGGTAAAATTCCCACAAAACCCTCCCATGATCGCCTGGAGGCGAGGTAAGTCTATAAAGGACCACCTTGTTAGAGCAGCTGTGGAGGTAGATCATCTCAACCGAGCTTGGGGAGAGGATAAGCCCCAGGTTACAAAAAAACCTGGGGCTATTAAAACTTACAGAACCTAACTTGACACAGGTTTGGTGTGCGACCTGCGTGGAGGCAGAGTATGCAGAGTGGTTAGGAGGGGCCTAAGTACTACAAGTACAAGACACTTTTCACCAATAAGGAGAGGAAGAGGGATGGTCAGATTTGGGTCTGATTTCCCTCTTAACAAGACCAATAGAACCGACACCGACCAGCCTATGGCTGTCCTGTACTCCAGATTCTTCACCCTGCAAAGTTTGTGTGAGGCCAGCCCGAGCATCTGGCCTCCAACTTTGGCCAAACATTCTCTCTTATATAGATCACACACACACACACACACGCACACACACACACACACACACAAACACACACACACATAGTAGGAGACACTATCACACATAGTAGGATAGTAGGAGGCTACAAGATGTCCTAGACAGACTGAGTGAATGGTCCAACAAATGGCTGTTGAAGTTCAACCCGAGTAAATGCAAAGTAATGAAACTAGGCAGTGGAAACAGGAGGCCAGACACAGGATACAGAATAGGAGATGAAGTACTTAATGAAACGGACAGAGAGAAAGATCTAGGAGTTGATATCACACCAAACCTGTCTCCTGAAGCCCACACAAAAAGAATAACGTCTGCGGCATATGCGAGGCTGGCTAACATCAGAACAGCGTTCAGGAACCTGTGTTAGGAATCATTCAGAATCTTGTACACCACATATGTAAGACCAATCCTGGAGTATGCGGCCCCAGCTGGGAGCCCGTATCTTGTCAAGCACAAGACGAAGCTGGAAAATGTCCAAAGGTATGCCACTAGACTAGTCCCAGAACTAAGAGGCATGAGTTACGAGGAAAGGCTGCGGGAAA
>NC_091182.1:5456446-5486446 GCF_040958095.1 Procambarus clarkii | reverse complement strand
GAGAGAGAGAGAGAGAGAGAGAGAGAGAGAGAGAGAGAGAGAGAGAGAGAGAGAGAGAGAGAGAGAGAGAGAGAAGGAGAGAGAAAGAGAGAGAGAGAGAAAGAGAGAGAGAGAGAGAGAGAGAGAGAGAGAGAGAGAGAGAGAGAGAGAGAGAGAGAGAGAGAGAGAGAGAGAGAGAGAGAGAGAGAGAGAGAGAGAGAGAGAGAGAGAGAGAGAGAGAGAGACAGAGAGAGACAGAGAGAGACAGAGAGACACAGAGACACAGAGAGAGACAGAGAGAGACAGAGAGAGACAGAGAGAGACAGAGAGAGACAGAGAGAGACACAGAGAGAGACAGAGAGAGACACAGAGAGACAGAGAGAGACACAGAGAGACACAGAGAGACACACAGAGACAGAGAGAGTGTGGGAACTGACCTGTGAGATTTATATTTATTTAATTTATATGAATATATATAGAATTTATATTTACTTTAATTTATATACTTCGATAGCAATTTGTATGATGATAAGTGGACTGTATTTCTGCAATAATCTCATAATCTCACAAATCGATCCTCTACACATTAGGGGGGTTTATATTAAATTTATATATATGCTGCCAATCAAACTACAGTATTAGACTACATACATTGAAGAGGTTCCTTATCTTATTTGTACAGCAGGCCTTAGTCCACCAGGTATAACCAGGATGTAGACACCAAATTATCCTCTTTGAGGTAGCTTCCAACATCCAGTAACTGATGTACAAAGTCTTGCTTCCTCGTCTTGACCTGTCAAAAGGGCGCTGGTTATGATGCCAGAATCCTAATATATGACAGCTATATCAGAGAAAACACTGTACATGGAACCATACAGACCTGGGCTTAATTACCTTTAGTATGAGGCGATCTCGTGCTCTAACCGACCCACCCTACCTAATGACATTAATGGCCATAAATGATAGATAAATGAGTTTCGGTAGAACACTTAACTTGTATTTGTTGACAGCGTGTTGATGATGGTACACCTTTGGTTTCCATAACACTTCGTCCAAGTAAAATTAACAGGAGCCGAATTGCTCCCATGCCTCTGGTCTCTTACAATAACAATGGCTGACCACTCCCTCCTCCCTGACGCCTGGCTTACATTGTCCAGATTTCAGAAAGTGATAGAAGGGTCACATTTACTCTATTTTAATTCTGATAATTAAGTTAATTTATATGAGATGTTTTTATGACGGTAAAGTCCAAAGACTAATGTATTTAAGAATAATTCCCACCATAATAGGTGGTGAATTTATAATAGTATGTGGTAATGATATCCCGTTTTCTATAGACGGAAATTCCACTACAATTTACATTTTCTATGGGTAACTTGTTTATACAACACAACAATTATTATCTGTCTGTATGATATTATTAAATGGTGTCGGATTTTCCGACACAGAGAGAGAGAGAGAGTTCAATGACTTTAAAGCTCTTCATATTATTTGGAGGTTCAAGTCAATTTCAATTTTTTTTTTTGGAGGGGGGAGGACGAGACCTTTTTACCTGGTGGGAGGAAATTTTATCAGAGGTGTCGGATACCACTTTGAAGTACACGTATGAGAGTTTATTTTCGAAGGGGGAAAAATATCTATATATCAGCATTTATTATTTTTCTCTAAGAGGCTGCAGGTCATCTGTTACATGACAATACAGTTGTTCAAGTATAAATTAAATCAAACTGCATATGTTATGCTCTGATTAAAACGTCATCAAACTGTTTTTTTTAATAATTAAGATCCTCCCTCGTAATTGGTAAGCTGACAGCTTAAGTATATATTTTAAGTTACCAATTCTCAAACTAGCAATGTATATAATCTGAATGATAAGTAACATATGCAGGCGATGAGACACAATGACGTGGCTGAAGTATGTTGACCAGACCACACACTAGAAGGTGAAGGGACGACGACGTTTCGGTCCGTCCTGGACCATCTCAAGTCGATTGTGTGTCGACAATCAACACAATCGACTTGAGAATGGTCCAGGATGGACCGAAACGTCGTCGTCCCTTCACCTCGCTAGTGTGTGGTTTGGTCAACATATTTCAGCCTTGTTATTGTGACTCCTCATCTGCACTAATTCAATGTTATTGGACGATATCGAATAACGTTGCAATACATAAAGTGTACCTCAAAGCTTCAATGATTTCACCTAACCTCACCTGACGGAAATTGCAGCATGAAATCACAAGGATCGCATCACCCTAAATGATAATCCATTAAGGAGAAAATGGTCCAAATCTTTTTTACATTGAGTCAGCGAATCCGAAGCTTTTCATTGAAAAGGGTTCGGAATTCAACTTAAAATAACAATACGGTTTTTTTTTTACACATAGTAACAATGGCGTTCTGAAGCCAGAGGTATTATTTCGCTGAGAACCAAATTCAGTTACGAGTTACGGGGAGTTTATGCAAGAGCCGTGCAATGTGCAGCAATTACTCGAGGGGGATCCTAATATTTATATTGATTAACGGATTTAAACGGATAATTCCTCTCCACAGAGAACGAGAAAACAGGTTTTGGCAGCACGGAATATAGAGTGTTGGAGTTCCATTCATGTGTGGACAAAAAAAGTATGGAATAGCTTTATTACAGTATATATATATATATATATATATATATATATATATATATATATATATATATATATATATATATATATATATATATATATATATATATATATATATATATATATATATATATATATATATATATATACATTGTCTAGACACACACATATAACAAGTGACTAGAAAAGCGGGGTCCAAGTGCCAAAGTTCGATCCTGCTGGCACAAATAAGTGAAATACACACAGACACACACACACACAAGGATCCCATCATTGTAAGATCATTGAAGACTCGTAGTCTTAGAACAGGAAACAAAAATCAGTCAAAGGAAATCCTTGTCGATTGTCTATGAATTCGTGTGAGTATTTTTTTTCCCTGTTACCTAGCCTTAATTGACGTGTTGCATGTGATATATGTGACATATTACTTGCCATATTACTTGAAATATCCTTCAACTCCCCCAGAGGGTGGGGGTGGGGGTTTGGGGGGAATATATCCTTTACCCCCTCTCTGGGAATTTAAAGCTGCGAGCATTTCCCCGCTGAATTGCATTGTTGTTGCACTAGAACAAACAGCTGCTCTTTGGTCTTTAATTTCCACGTTGAGTTTATTACCCAAAACGTTCAAGAAAGAAAAAGGTAACCACAATGAACGTCTTTCATTGTGGTTACTGATGGATGGATGAATCATGTGTTTTGTGGTTTTGTTTGTTACATATTTTTCACATTTTTCACTAACGCGAAAAAATGGAAACTGCTTAAGTATCTTCATGAATAATTAACATCTTCAGAAAGTGCTCAAGGTTCAAAATATCTCGTTATCATATTAAAAGTTTTTGTACCCTTGTTCCACAGGACAGACAGACATACACACACACACACACAAACACACACACAATACACACAAACACACACACACACATACACACACACACACACACACACACACACACACACACACACACACACACACACACACACACACACACACACACACAGCTTGGGGCCTCGTAGCCTGGTGGATAGCGCGCAGGATTCGTAATTCTGTGGCGCGGGTTCGATTCCCGCACGAGGCAGATACAAATGGGCAAAGTTTCTTTCACCCTGAATGCCCCTGTTACCTAGCAGTAAATAGGTACCTGGGAGTTAGTCAGCTGTCACGGGCTGCTTCCTGGGGTGTGTGTGGTGTGGGGAGAAAAAAAAAAAAAAAAAAAAAAAAAGTAGTTAGTAGTTAGTTAGTAAACAGTTGATTGACAGTTGAGAGGCGGGCCGAAAGAGCAAAGCTCAACCCCCGTAAAAAAACACAACTTGTCAACACACACACACGGTGTGACAGGAAATGTGATACAGGTGTAGTATTAAAGAGCCTGACGGCTGAGTGGACAGTGCTCGGGATTCGTAGTCCTGAGGTTCCGGGATCGATCCTCGGTGGAGGCGGAAACAAATGGGCAAAGTTTCTTTCACCCTGGTGCCCTCTGTTCACCTAACAATAAATAGGTACTTGGGAGTTAGACAGCTGCTACGGGCTGCTTCCTGGGGATGTGTAACAAAAAGGAGGCCTGGTCGCGGACCGGGCCGCGGGAACACTAAGCCCCGAAATCATCTCAAGGTAACCTCAAGAAAGTAGTTACGCCAACAGCTTCTTGTCATGTGTTGACAATCGTCAAATATGAGGCGATTTATTCCAATTAATCGTCATTAGTCCGCTGTGGGCGATCAATCCGCCCTCTCAACTAATCCCTCTCATTTCTGTCGGGGTTCACCATAAGAGGGGCGAGTAACAGTATACCCAAGGTCACTCACAGTAGCCCTGCGGGTCTTCACTCTATCCTCGCGGTGCCACTGTATGCCAGGAGAGTATCCCAGTCAATCCCAACCGGCCTCTGATTGAGAATGAGTGAGAACACAGCTTGTTCTCTTTACAGCTGTGTGCCCGCCCCGACACTAGGCTCTACTACTAACCACAAGGTCGCCAACTGGTGTTTCCAGTGTCCAGTAACACGTCAGTGGTTTTGTTGAATTGTGGTAGCAGTGGCAAGAACACACTCAAAAGATCTGATCTCAGGCAGGTATTTATTTCTATCACTCTATTTCCTTTCATGTATTATATATAGCCACAAGAAACATGGAGGGGATGATATAAACGCCAAGGTATTTTGTGTTTTACTTAAAACTCAAGACATCACATAATTATATCAAATAAGCAAACAGCTGTTTCCTGCGGAAGTCGCTCGTTCTCACAAATAATCATGAACTCGCCAAGCTGCCAATGCTCCCCCTCACGTCAATGTCAAAATCAGCTGGGCGACTCCCCCCTCACTGCGTGATCTCTCACTGCACTTGTTTGTTGGCGTGACGCGCCTGTTTCTTTAAATTCTCAAGGATCACTAAATGTTCAAACAACACAATATCAATAGCAATAGAACGTAAATACTCCGCTGCACTGATCTTGAGCTCAATCAAACCTTTCTATATTAATGGACACAATAATTCATTATCATGGTATAACACTCTGCACTTCATTTAATGATAACGTATGCAAGTATATATCACTGGAGTTCTCAGTAATTCCTTTCATGGGAGAATAATCAATTAATCACTGCACACATGAATGATTATTCAATACACATGCATAGACATATATATATGTAGATAAATCATAGACATCAATAATAGTAATAATATAGTTACTGAGCACATAGCCTAACACCAAATACTGGTACTTTTATATATATATATATATATATATATTCTCTCACTAAATGATCATATTAAAGTCTCGTGAAAGACATTATCAACACAGTAAATTCATCAATTACTCCGGGTGCCTGCACACACCAATAATACTAATAAATACCGTGAGTGCTCTATGTAGCCCCACTGCACACTTATGCCTTACTGTGACATAGGTGAGCCTTGCTCACGACATACAAAATACTCTGGCTAAATAATATAGCTGACTAAAGGGGAATTGGGAGGGAAACTAGAATCACCTACTTCCACCTATCCTCCGGTGAGAGTTGAGTTGTAGCTCCTGGTCCAGGCTCCTGCCTCATGTAGGGAACGCCCCCACACACACCCTGTCGTGTCCTCCAGGAACTCAATCAACGTCCCACAATAAACGCGTCGTCTCCATGTTCTGTCCTCCGCGGGTCCGTGCCCCTCCTCCACGTCTTGTACGGTTGGAGTCGGTCTCCCGGCCGTCAACTTCTCCTCCCAGCTACGGCTGCCTGCCTACGTCTCGGCTGCAGTCATTCGGATTCCCAATTAATGTCTTCTTTCACCGCTTCCCAGTAGATTAGCCCAGCCGCTACGTCGTCACTGTGAAGCTATCAGACGTCCAAGACGATACTGCCTAGACTTCACCTGCACAGCACCCGACCCTGGAGCACTTGATGCTCAATATTCCGTCAATTCCCTCTTCGGTCCACACATGGAATGAAGGAAGACCTCCCGGCGTACTGGCAGACTACGGGTGACGCGTAAGATCCACGGGAGTGGCGTATTACTGTCAGACTGACAGGATCAACCTTCACACATCCGTCCACCTTGACGTGTCGTGTCAGACTGATTCCCTCACGAAGGATTGGCCCAGCCACTACGTCATCACTGTGAAGCTATCAGCCGTCGCATACATCACTGCCTAGACTCCACTCTTGCACAACACCTGAACATGGAGCACTTGATGCTCAATATTCTGTCAATTCCTTCTCTGGTCCAACACATGAACGAAGGAAGACCCCACAGGTGATGGCAGACCACGGGTGATGGGTAAGTCCTCCGGAGACGGGGTAAACTGTCCAACTGGCAGGACCCCCGAGCGCATGTCCGACCTCCTTGACGTGCTGTCTTAGACTGATGGCGCCAGAGTCGCGCACTGACCGGACCCCCCTTCCTTCGTGACGTCATATTCGCCATGGGAGGTTTTCATTGGCTCCTTGTGCCACGTCGCTGTCGGCGACCAATCTGGTGTCACTGACGTCACACAGTTTTGGCGGCAAAACAGAGGAGCCAGCGCCATATTGGCTTCCTAAAGGGCCTATACCACAGCCCAAAATACTCTTCTTTTACAAATTTCTCGCCACTTCGAGAACACTACACTCTCCCACATATATCAAACTGATGCCTGCGACGTAGAGAACGCTCGGGTAAAGTGGACATGACTCTTACAGCAGGCGTGGGAGAAATATAAGGGGGGAACACCGTCACATTTCGTACGTTATAATCACCAAAGCTAACTTTCTAAGTCCTAATGTACTGCGCAACGGCTCACAAATACCAACGTTTTCTATGCAACGGACTCTCTAGGTTCGGCAAGTGGCATGGATTCTCACGTTTCTGGGTAGACTACCAAGTTACATTCTTTAAGCAGTGACACATCTAGAAAGAACGGGCCGTTCCATTTAAACATATTATCAAACCTTCCGGCCGCCATTTTGCGCCAAGTACAGAGGAAATTCACCCTATTAGACATTCACATGAAAGGTGAAATTCACCTTTCAACCCCCCAGGGTCAACTGGTTGTGAACTAACTGTCCTTAACTTTACATACTGTTGTCCAACATCAGTTCCGAATAGCCCTTAGGGAAGGTTTTCTACTTCTTCCTCGTCCTGATTGGCTAATCAGACATTTCAGTAGTGGCAGTGTTAAAGATATTTACATATTTACACTAGATTCCAAGTTTACGAGATTTTTTCAGCGAGTAATATTAGATAATTACACGGTAGTGGATTTTTTTAACGAGTAATATCAGACAGTTACTCAGTAGTAATTTTTAGTGAGTAATATCAATTACTCAAAAGTAGATTTTTTAGCGAGTAATATCAATTACTCAATAGTAATTTTTTAGTGAGTAATATCAAGACAATTATTCAGCCTAAACAGCATCCTTATCGTCAATGAGTCCATCACTGTTGTGTAATAATTAACAATCACAAAATCCTCCATTTGTAAAAATCTTGTTAAATCCTGGTTCTCTGTTTTGTTTAAGTAGCCAGACTCTGATAACTTTTTGCTCAAAGTCTGTTTTAATTGTTATTGTGTGTTGATCTGTGATTGTGGTGATGGTCTTTGATTGTGTTGATGGTCTTTGATTGTGTTGCAACTTATGCAAGTCAGAAGACTTAAAGAAAAAATATATTGTGAAGAATGCAGAGCGAGATAGCAGCAGTTACAGCGGTTCTGTAACCCTTCAAGCACTTTGAAGTCAACATTAATGACATACACTCAACGATAACGTTAGGTTTCTTCGTTAAAAATGAACATAAAAATGAACCTGCCCGAAACGCTTTGCGTAATAGTGGCTTTAGGCATTGTATGTACTAGCTCTTATCTATAAAGCCAACAAACTTTGTAAAATCTCTTTATTTATGTACCTTTGCCTAAATAAAAATTATTATTATTATAAATAAAAATTATTATTATTATAACATTTTTCGTTAAAAATTAAGTTTCTTCGTTAGAAATGAACCTTTTGGTTAAAAATAAAGTTTCTTTATCATTAAAAATGAAGTTTCTTCGTCAGAAATGTTCCTTTTTCGTTAAAAATGAAGTTTCTTCGTCTGAAATGAACCTTTTTCGTTAAAAATGAAGTTTCTTCGTTAGAAATGAACCTTATTCGTTAAATATTAAGTTTCTTTATCGTTAAAAATTAACCTTTTTCGTTAAAAATTAAGTTTCTTTGTTAAAAATTGTTTCTTTGTTAAAAATAAAGTTTTTTCAATAAAAATAGTTATGCAGTAAAATAAAGTTTAATTAAAACGAAGTTTTTTTATATAAAAAATAATATTCTTCATTAAGTATTTTTTTCCATAAAGTGTTGTTATGGTAATTAATAAACAACCACACACTCTTGTCACTAAAATAATACAACACCTAAAAGTTGCAGCCGACAAATACAAAAAAAAAAAAAAAAAAAAAAATTACATTTTGTCCGTTCATTAAAATGTTCAATTAAAATAACTAGTATGTTCAAAGAGAGGGGCCGAGGTAAGGTCTTTAATATCGCCAGTGAAAGCTTACCAAGAGATTTCCTAATGGGGGACTTTTTATGTCAAAATTTGCAAATAGATAATAGATACAAACACACATTGCAAACGTTGATTGAAAAAGATTACATTAACCAAAAAAAGTAATCGTTATTTACAACAAAAAAATGGCATAAAAGCCCTTTTTTTAAATTAGTGTGGGGTTTTATTTGCTATATCACGATTCATATGTGAGTAGGGGTGGTGGTGGTAGGGTGGAGGGGGGGGGGGGTAGTGGTGGTAGGGGGGGATGGGGGGTTGTGGTATACACTATCTAAATCTATCTACTAGATAGATTGCTCCTTGAGATAGATAGATAGACTAGATAGAGTGTTCCACTACTAGATCTGTTAAACTATCTCACAACATTAATCGTGTTTATTATGCAAACAAGGTAAATTAGATCTTAAATTTAGCTGACGAGGCAATCCAACCTCGACTCAAGTCCATTCCATCCAGCAGTCGACCCCACAGACGCATTCATCAATTTTTACATGCTGTTCATTCAAAACGGGAATTTTCTCATAAATTATTATTATAATATATTAGCATATTGTGCATATATAGGCATAGGTTAGGTTAGGTGTTTAGGTTCTCTTAGCGATTATTTGTATTTGTAGTACGTGGGTGAAGCATTTACAGCGTTGTGGTTCGAACAAAAGTCGTCAGTGAAGCACTTGTTCCGGAAGTGTTCGGACGAAATCAGTTGTGAGTCGTGTGTAAACCGTTTTTCATTCATAAACAGCTGGGGGTTTGGTGGGTGGATGGAATCAGTTTTGGGTCTTTGTTTGGAGGACGAGCTGTGATCAGAGGTGTTCAAGCTAATTCACACATACTGAACAACAATAGTGCTGAAGAACACTCGTGAAGAACACTAAGTGTTCTGAGCACATCTGCTCTTCGTGTGAACACCTGAAATATTATGTGGAGAGAGAGAGAGAGAGAGTGAGAGAGAGAGAGAGAGAGAGAGAGAGAGAGGAAGAGAGAGAGAGAGAGAGAGAGAGAGAGAGAGAGAGAGAGAGAGAGAGAGAGAGAGAGAGAGAGAGAGAGAGAGAGAGAGAGAGAGAGAGAGAGAGAGAGTGAGAGAGAGAGAGAGAGAGAGAGAGAGAGAGAGGAAGAGAGAGAGAGAGAGAGAGAGAGAGAGAGAGAGAGAGAGAGAGAGAGAGAGAGAGAGAGAGAGAGAGAGAGAGAGAGAGAGAGAGAGAGAGAGAGAGAGAGAGAGAGAGAGAGAGAGAGAGAGAGAGAGAGACAGAGATAGAGAGACAGAGACAGAGAGACAGAGAGAGAGAGACAGACAGAGAGAGAGAGAGAGAGGGAGAGAGAGAGAGAGAGAGAGAGAGAGAGAGAGAGAGAGAGAGAGAGAGAGAGAGAGAGACAGAGACAGAGAGAAACATAACAAAAACTACCTCCCTACTGTCGCTATTTTTGGCGAGTTGATAATTAGCCTGATTTACAAAAACCATTTGACATCTACCAACAAATAAACTTGTCTATATTAATAACAATAATCTATAACATAAATAAACTATACAATTGTGGGAAACAATAGTTCCTCTTAACTAAACTTTTATAAACAAGGGGCACAGGAAGGTGGGGCCAGGAACCTAGCTCGACCCTGCAAGCACATCTAGGTGAATTCATCTAGGTGTGAGTGAGTGAGTGAGTGAGAGCAACACACTCACTGTCCCTCCCACTCTTCACAGTCTTCAAGATCTGAGCCTTGAGAGCTGCAATATATTAATTCAGTAAATGCTTGAGAGATCAGATTTAAACAGAACTTAGTTTCTCGTCTACGTAATCCGGACTTAACGAGACGCTTTATGGACAGCCTTAATACCAGTTTATGTACAGGAGAAATTTGCAAATATTGCAGGTATTGCTATATATAATTGACTTGATTGGGAGGCAGTAACTGGTACATTTTTTACATTGTCGTGTACTCACCTAGTTGCACTTATCTAGTTGTGTTTGTGGGGGTTGAGCTCTGGCTCTTTGGTCCCGCCTCTCAACCGTCAATCAACAGGTGTACAGATTCCTGAGCCTATTGGGCTCTATCATATCTACACTTGATACTGTGTATGGAGTCAGCTTCCACCACATCACTTCATAATGCATTCCATTTGTCAACCACTCTGACACTAAAAAAGTTCTTTCTAATATCTGTTATCGTGTGTGTGTGTGTGTGTGTTTGTGTGTGTGTGTGTATGTATGTGTGCGCGCGTGTGTGTGTGTGTGTGTGCGTGCGTGAGAGCTTGTACGTGTGAGAAATATATATATATATATATATATATATATATATATATATATATATATATATATATATATATATATATATATATATATATATATATATATATATATATATATATATATATATATATATATATTCATATATATATATTTATCCTTCAAGAGGGTCACCGGCTTTGCAAAATGTCGAGGAAAAATTATTAATCGAAAACGAAAGAATTGGTTTAAGGAAGATCCAATTACCAGTAATAGAATTTGTTGCATGAAATTATGGAAATTTACCATTCCTGCGGAGTGGAGAAGAACCAAGCCGCTAGCAGCAAGTAAGAAGGAAGGAGTGGGTGGGGGAGACCTGATGGAGGGGGAGAGGGAGAGAGGGAGAGAGAAGAGGATTTCTGACGTGGAACTCATACCACTGAGAAGCCTCTCAGAGAGAGAGAGTCAAGAGCTAGGAGATTGAGAGAACAGGACTGAAGATGAGTCGGTTTTCTGGGAACTACTGGAGAAAAGAGCTAGGAAGTGAGGAGCTCTTGAGAGCTCTTTTGTGCATCTTTCTCTCATTCTCTCCGCAATATCTGACGACATAAAATGTGAAAATGCTAAGAATAATTGCAAGTTGCATAACACTTAACCCCTGCATTGTAAGGTTGTTTCGCTGGCTTCCCGGAACTCTTCTCAACTTGAGAGGTAAACTAACAAAAACAATATGTCGAGAACTAATTTAACAATTTTTTTTGGTGTCATTGGCGTACCGTGTTCCACGCTGCTGTTGTGGTTTGGAGAGTGTACCAGAACGTGGCGTAACGTGTTCAACACCCACACACACACACACACACACACACACACACACACACACACACACACACATACGAACGGCATTCAGAAACTTGTGTAAAGAATCATTCAGAACTTTGTATACCACATATGTCAGGCCAATCCTGGAGTATGCAGCCCCAGCATGGAGTCCATATCTAGTCAAGGATAAGACTAAACTGGAAAAGGTTCAAAGGTTTGCCACCAGACTAGTACCCGAGCTGAGAGGTATGAGCTACGAGGAGAGACTACGGGAATTAAACCTCACTTCGCTGGAAGACAGAAGAGTTAGGGGGGACATGATCACCACATTCAAGATTCTGAAGGGGATTGATGGGTAGATAAAGACAGTCTATTTAACACAAGGGGCACACGTACTAGGGGACACAGGTGGAAACTGAGTGCCCAAATGAGCCACAGAGATATTAGAAAGAACTTTTTAGTGTCAGAGTGGTTGACAAATGGAATGCATTAGGAAGTGATGTGGTGGAGGCTGACTCCATACACAGTTTCAAGTGTAGATATGACAGAGCCCGATAGGCTCAGGAATCTGTACACCTGTTGATTGACGGTTGAGAGGCGGGACCAAAGAGCCAGAGCTCAACCCCCGCAAACACAACTAGGTGAGTACAACTAGGTGAGTACACACACACACACACACACACACACACACAATTGGCAGTGGAGGAACTTCCGGAATAACAGAACACCAGAAAGCAGAGAGAGATACCAGAGAACCAGGAATGAGTACGTCAGGGTGAGAAGAGAAGCAGAGAAAAGTTTTGAAAATGATATAGCAAACAAAGCCAAGACCGAACCAAAGCTACTCCACAGTCACATCATAAGGAAAACAACAGTGAAAGAACAGGTATTGAGACTTAGAACAGGCGAGGACAGATATACAGAGAATGACAAAAAGGTGTGTGAAGAACTCAACAAGAGGTTCCAGGAGGTCTTCACAATAGAACAAGGTGAGGTCACAGTGCTAGGAGAAAGGGAGGTAAACCAGGCGGCCTTGGAAGAGTTCGAAATTACGTGAGAGGAGGTTAAGAGACACCTGCTGCATATGGATGTTAGAAAGGCTGTTGGTCCAGACGGGATCTCACCATGGATACTGAAAGAGTGTGCAGCGCCACTTTGCTTGCCACTCTCCATAGTGTATAGTAAGTCACTGGAGATGGGAGACCTACCAGAAATATGGAAGACGCCGAATGTGGTCCCAATATACAAAAAGGGCGACAGGCAAGAGGCACTGAACTACAGGCCAGTGTCCTTGGCTTGTATACCATGCAAGGTGATGGAGAAGATCGTGGGAAAAAACCTGGTAACACGTCTGAAGAGAAGGGACTTCGTGACAAATCGCCAACATGGGTTCAGGGAGGGTAAATCTTGCCTTACAGGCTTGACAGAATTCTACGATCAGGTGACAAAGATTAAGCATGAAAGAGAGGGCTGGGCGGACTGCATTTTCTTGGATTGTCGGAAAGCCTTTGACTCAGTACCGCATAAGAGGCTGGTACATAAGCTGGAGAGACAGGCAGGTGTAGCTGGTAAGGTGCTCCAGTGGATAAGTGAGTACCTAAGCAATAGGAAGCAGAGAGTTACAGTGAAGGGTGAGACCTCCGATTGGCGTGAAGTCACCAGTGGAGTCCCACAGGGCTCTGTACTCGGTCCAATCTTGTTTCTGTTATATGTAAATGATCTCCCGGAGGGTATCGATTCATTTCTCTCAATGTTTGCGGATGATGCCAAAATTATGAGAAGGATTAAAACAGAAGAGGACTGTTTGAGGCTTCAAGAAGACCTAGACAAGCTGAAGGAATGGTCGAACAAATGGTTGTTAGAGTTTATCCCAACCAAATGTAATGTAATGAAGATAGGTGTAGGGAGCAGGAGGCCAGATTCAAGGTATCATCTGGGAGAGGAAATTCTTCAGGAGTCAGAGAAAGAAAAAGACTTGGGGGTTGATATCACGCCAGACCTGTCTCCTGCAGCACATATCAAGCGGATAACATCAGCGGCATATGCCAGGCTGGCCAACATACGAATGGCATTCAGAAACTTGTGCAAAGAATCATTCAGAACTTTGTATATCACATATATCAGGCCAATCCTGGAGTATGCATCCCCCAGCATGGAGTCCATATCTAGTCAAGGATAAGACTAAACTGGAAAAGGTTCAAAGGTTTGCCACCAGACTAGTACCCGAGCTGAGAGGTATGAGCTACGAGGAGAGACTACGGGAATTAAACCTCACTTCGCTGGAAGACAGAAGAGTTAGGAGGGACATGATCACCACATTCAAGATTCTGAAGGGAATTGATAGGGTATATAAAGACAGTCTATTTAACACCAGGGGAACATGCACAAGGGGACACAGGTGGAAACTGAGTGCCTAAATGAGCCACAGAGATATTAGAAAGAACTTTTTTAGTGTCAGAGTGGTTGACAAATGGAATGCATTAGGAAGTGATGTGGTGGAGGCTGACTCCATACACAGTTTCAAGTGTAGATATGACAGAGCCCGATAGGCTCAGGAATCTGTACACCTGTTGATTGACGGTTGAGAGGCGGGACCAAAGAGCCAGAGCTCAACCCCCGCAAACACAACTAGGTGAGTACAACTAGGTGAGTACACACACACACACACACACACACACACACACAATTGGCAGTGGAGGAACTTCCGGAATAACAGAACACCAGAAAGCAGAGAGAGATACCAGAGAACCAGGAATGAGTACGTCAGGGTGAGAAGAGAAGCAGAGAAAAGTTTTGAAAATGATATAGCAAACAAAGCCAAGACCGAACCAAAGCTACTCCACAGTCACATCATAAGGAAAACAACAGTGAAAGAACAGGTATTGAGACTTAGAACAGGCGAGGACAGATATACAGAGAATGACAAAAAGGTGTGTGAAGAACTCAACAAGAGGTTCCAGGAGGTCTTCACAATAGAACAAGGTGAGGTCACAGTGCTAGGAGAAAGGGAGGTAAACCAGGCGGCCTTGGAAGAGTTCGAAATTACGTGAGAGGAGGTTAAGAGACACCTGCTGCATATGGATGTTAGAAAGGCTGTTGGTCCAGACGGGATCTCACCATGGATACTGAAAGAGTGTGCAGCGCCACTTTGCTTGCCACTCTCCATAGTGTATAGTAAGTCACTGGAGATGGGAGACCTACCAGAAATATGGAAGACGCCGAATGTGGTCCCAATATACAAAAAGGGCGACAGGCAAGAGGCACTGAACTACAGGCCAGTGTCCTTGGCTTGTATACCATGCAAGGTGATGGAGAAGATCGTGGGAAAAAACCTGGTAACACGTCTGAAGAGAAGGGACTTCGTGACAAATCGCCAACATGGGTTCAGGGAGGGTAAATCTTGCCTTACAGGCTTGACAGAATTCTACGATCAGGTGACAAAGATTAAGCATGAAAGAGAGGGCTGGGCGGACTGCATTTTCTTGGATTGTCGGAAAGCCTTTGACTCAGTACCGCATAAGAGGCTGGTACATAAGCTGGAGAGACAGGCAGGTGTAGCTGGTAAGGTGCTCCAGTGGATAAGTGAGTACCTAAGCAATAGGAAGCAGAGAGTTACAGTGAAGGGTGAGACCTCCGATTGGCGTGAAGTCACCAGTGGAGTCCCACAGGGCTCTGTACTCGGTCCAATCTTGTTTCTGTTATATGTAAATGATCTCCCGGAGGGTATCGATTCATTTCTCTCAATGTTTGCGGATGATGCCAAAATTATGAGAAGGATTAAAACAGAAGAGGACTGTTTGAGGCTTCAAGAAGACCTAGACAAGCTGAAGGAATGGTCGAACAAATGGTTGTTAGAGTTTATCCCAACCAAATGTAATGTAATGAAGATAGGTGTAGGGAGCAGGAGGCCAGATTCAAGGTATCATCTGGGAGAGGAAATTCTTCAGGAGTCAGAGAAAGAAAAAGACTTGGGGGTTGATATCACGCCAGACCTGTCTCCTGCAGCACATATCAAGCGGATAACATCAGCGGCATATGCCAGGCTGGCCAACATACGAATGGCATTCAGAAACTTGTGCAAAGAATCATTCAGAACTTTGTATATCACATATATCAGGCCAATCCTGGAGTATGCATCCCCCAGCATGGAGTCCATATCTAGTCAAGGATAAGACTAAACTGGAAAAGGTTCAAAGATTTGCCACCAGACTAGTACCCGAGCTGAGAGGTATGAGCTACGAGGAGAGACTACGGGAATTAAACCTCACTTCGCTGGAAGACAGAAGAGTTAGGGGGGGACATGATCACCACATTCAAGATTCTGAAGGGAATTGATAGGGTAGATAAAGACAGGCTATTTAACACAAGGGGACACAGGTGGAAACCTGTGCCCAAATGAGCCACAGATGTATTAGAAAGAACTTTTTTAGTGTCAGAGTGGTTAACAAATTGAATGCATTAGGAAGTGATGTGATGAAGGCTGACTCCATACACAGTTTCAAGTGTAGATATCATAGAGCCCGATAGTCTCAGGAATCTGTACACCTGTTGATTGACGGTTGAGAGGCGGGACCAAAGAGCCAGGGGCCAGATTCACGAAAGCACTTACGCAAGCACTTACGAACGTGTACATCTTTCCTCAATCTTTGACGGCTTTGGATACATTTATTAAACAGTTTACAAGCATGAAAACTTGCCAATCAACTGTTGTTATTGTTATAAACAGCCTCCTGGTGCTTCGGAGCTCCTTAACTGTTTAATAATTGTAAACAAAGCCGCCAAAGATTGAGAAAAGATGTACAGGTTCGTAAGTGTTTGCGTAAGTGCTTTCGTGAATCTGGCCCCAGAGCTCAACCCCCGCAAACACAACTAGGTGAGTACACACACACACACACACACACACACACACACACACACACACACACACACACACACACACACACACACACACACACACACACACACCGCCCACCTCCTTGGGGGGTGGAAATTAAGTAAAAAAGAAAAAAAATACCACACCCTAACCACGTTATTGAACGGCAAACTACCATTACATAATCAAACAAATACAAACAATGTCTATGAAATTACCAAATAAATTTGCAACTTTATACAATACAAACATTCGCTGAATTACGAATCATTGCTCCCAGTCAACAGCTCATATACTCAAATTTCTCGCAGAAAATACACACAATCATTCGTATATTATTGGTTTCAACACAAGCTTGCACGCACGTTTTCGTGCGCACGTGCGTGCATACAAACGCACGGCGCACGCAAGCACACACACACACACACACAAGGAGGCATTAGAGAGAATCGAACCAACATCAAAAGGGAACAAGTAGAACATAATAACCCATGGTTCAACAGACTGTGCCACGAAGCAACAGCAAAACAAACAGGAAGGGAGTAAAGACAACAGAGAGGACAACAAACAGAGGAAAACAGGAAAAAAACAGAGCCAGAAACGAATACATAAACATCAGAAGACAGAAAGAAACTATGACAATGATAAAAAAAAAAGGTTCGTCGATAGAATTTCGGCCCCACACACATGGGAGACCCCAGTTCGAGTCTCCCAGAACCCAAGTGAATGGTACCAAAGACACAACTCCTACAAGACAGTAAATGAATGACACAGTGACAAGGTTACGAAAAAAAGGCAAGACCGTAGCATCTTTGCCTCTCTCAAGACAAGGAGAAAGATTCTTAGGTTGATCTTAAGACCTCCCCGCCCAACTGCTATTCATAGCGCGAGCGTTCCCTGTCGAAGAAACGATAAACTGATGTCAGCGAGCGATCATTCTCGCTCGCGGGGTGAGATACGAACCAGCTAAGGAAACGCTTCTCCGAAGAAAATATTAAATAAAAACATTTCGATTTTGTTTAGATAGATGGTGTTAGCATAGACAATAGTGGGATACCGAGCAACTGCACGTTGCAAGTTGCAACTCCTCGTCAATATCACTCCAATTCACTCTATTTCCACTCTTATTTTCCCTCGAAGGCGGCGGCGTTGTGATGGGCCTCCGTGATGAAGATGGACTCCACTCATCAACTACAGTCAATCCTCAAGTGAGAGGACGGGACAGGAGTGGGAAGAGGGGGAGGAGGAGGAGGAGAGAGAGAGAGAGAGAGAGAGAGAGAGAGAGAGAGAGAGAGAGAGAGAGAGAGAGAGAGAGAGAGAGAGAGAGAGAGAGAGAGAGAGAGAGAGAGAGAGAGAGAGAGAGAGAGAGAGAGAGAGAGAGAGAGAGAGAGAGAGAGAAAACAAAGCCATCACCGCTACAACAGAGGGGGGGAACTACCCTCCCAGTACAGGTACAAAGAAGGAATGAGGGAGGGAGAGAGGGAATGAGGGAGGGAGGACGAAGGAAGGTAAGCAGGGGGTGATAAATGGGGTAAATAGGATGAAGGCGCTGTGAATAATAAATGAGGATATAGAGAGCGAGGCAGTGAGGTGTGAGTTATGAGAATGAGGGCTGGCACAACTCACAATGGTCGACAGAGGACGACACTCACTAAACCCCCCCCCCCCACCCCCTCACACTCACACATTCCGGCCAAGAAGTTGTTGAAATCCATTTGTTATTATAAAGTGAAAAAAACACAATAGCGAGAGTTATAACAATTCATTCGGGTTATTGCAGGCTCGAACTAGGGGCTGGAAAAGTATCAACCCCCCACCTCCTTCATCGTTCATAGTCTGGTCGCTAGGACGAGGGTCTATTCCCCCCCCCCCCCCTCCCACAGCAAACCATATCCATTACACACAGAAATCACAATAGCCTGATGCATCAAATGAACAAATAGCTCAGTCGATTAAGACAGCGTCTGGAATGCTCTCGGACGCAGGTTCGAATCCTCGTCACGGCCCTTGTGGATGTGTTCATATTCACCTCTAACTAAATGGCCCCCTAATAAAACTATTTTCTGTAATTAACGTTATCTAATACATCAATTATATTTACGGATGAACAACGACACATTTGTTCAGAGTGTCTATCCCATCAATCATGTGAGATCAAGGGCCAATCTTATTTCCTATGATACAGAAAAATCAGATTATCCAATTTACATCCAGGAATTAATAGATTGACGCGTGTTGTATTCCAATTATTGAACTGTGGCTTGTGATTTAATTGCATTAGAATAAATTGGGTAATTTATTGTGTATATTAACAAAAAAAATCTAATGGAAACTTTACTACAGGCAAACAGCTTCTAACAAAGCAGTCGACTCCTCAACCGAAAGGTCCCGGGTTCGATTCATACTGCAGGACAGAGACGCATAGCCATATTTCCTTTCACCTAATGCCTTCTGACCATAACATATTGGTGCGTTCTGGTGCTCCATCACCACATTATATATATATATATATATATATATATATATATATATATATATATATATATATATATATATATATACAGTTATATATATATATATATATATATATATATATATATATATATATATATATATATATATATATATATATATATATATATATATATATATATATATATATATATATATATATATATATATATATATATATATGTCGTACCTAATAGCCAGAACGCACTTCTCAGCCTACTATTCAAGGCCCTATTTGCCTAATAAGCCAAGTTTTCATGAATTAATGTTTTTTCGTCTACCTAACCTACCTAACCTAACCTAACCTAGCTTTTTTTGGCTACCTAACCTAACCTTACCTATAAATATAGGTTAGGTTAGGTTAGGTAGGGTTGGTTAGGTTCGGTCATATATCTACGTTAATTTTAACTCCAATAAAAAAAAATTGACCTCATACATAATGAAATGGGTAGCTTTATCATTTCATAAAAAAAAAATTTGATAAAATATATTAATTCAGGAAAACTTGGCTTATTAGGCAAATAGGGCCCTGAATTGTAGGCTGAGAAGTGCGTTCTGGCTACTAGGTACGACATATATATATATATATATATATATATATATATATATATATATATATATATATATATATATATATATATATATATATATATATATATATATTATATATATATATATATATATATATATATATATATATATATATATATATATATATATATATATATATATATATATATATATATATATATGTCGTACCTAGTAGCCAGAACTCACTTGTCAGCCTACTATGCAAGGCCCGATTTGCCTAATAAGCCAAGTTTTCATGAATTAATGTTTTTTCGACTACCTAACCTACCTAACCTAACCTAACCTAACTTTTTTGGCTACCTAACCCAACCTAACCTATAAAGATAGGTTAGGTTAGGGTAGGTAGGGTTGGTTAGGTTTGGTCATATATCTACGTTAATTTTAACTCCAATACAAAAAAATTCACCTCATACATAATGAAATGGGTAGCTTTATCATTTCATAAGAAAAAAAATAAAGAAAATATATCAATTCAGGAAAACTTGGCTTATTAGGCAAATCGGGCCTTGCATAGTAGGCTGAGAAGTGCGTTCTGGCTACTAGGTACGACATATATATAAATATATATATATATATATATATATATATATATATGTATATATGTCGTACCTAATAGCCAGAACGCACTTCTCAGCCTACTATGCAAGGCCCGATTTGCCTAATAAGCCAAGTTTTCATGAATTAATGTTTTTTAGGCTACCTAACCTACCTAACCTAACCTAACCTACCTTTTTCGGCAACCTAACCCAACCTAACCTATGAAGATAGGTTAGGTTAGGTTAGGTAGGGTTGGTTAGGTTCGGTCATATATCTACGTTAATTTTAACTACAATAAAAAAAAATTGACCTCATACATAATGAAATGGGTAGCTTTATCATTTCATAAGAAAAAAATTAGAAAAAATATATTAATTCAGGAAAACTTGGCTTATTAGGCAAATCGGGCCTTGAATAGTAGGCCAAAAAGTGAGTTCTGGCTACTAGGTACGACATATATATATATATATATATATATATATATATATATATATATATATATATATATATATATATATATATATATATATTATTAAATATAACCGAAAAAGTAAGATTAATAATTCTAACACGAATTTTCTCTATCTTTCTTACGTTTCTTTTCACTGTTGATGGTAATTCAAAGATTAATTCTCCAAAATTCATTTTTTATTTCTAGTCTGACGCGACACTTGAGCGCGGCCATATACTGCAGGTATGTTGACGACATTTTTACACAGGTACCTGATGTCAGACATCTGCAGGAGCTGAAGGAGGCATTTGAGCAGAATTCTGTGTTGCATTTCACTTACGAGATGGAGAAGGATGGGAAGCTGCCCTTTCTAGATGTAACAGTCATGGAAAGGAGCGGAGTTTTCCACACTGCAGTCTACACTAAGGAAACAAACATAGGAATGTGCCTGAATGCCAACAGTGACTGCCCGGACAGGTACAAGAGGAGTGTTGTTAACGCTTATGTCGACCGTGCCCTCAGCCACAGCTCAGAATGGAAGCAAGTCACGAAGAACTCTGTAGGGTAAGGCAGGTCCTAGTCAACAACGGCTTCTCCAATGGTTTCGTGGAAGACATCATAAGAAGGAAAGTGAAACGCCATGCAACCTCTGAAGAGACAACTAACACAACACCTATACCCCCTATTAGACTATTTTACAGGTACTTCATTTCCACAGCCCATAAAACGGAGGAAAGGGTCCTGAAAGATATTGTCAGTAGAAACGTTATCCCTACAGACAAAAATCAGAAGATACAACTGACGATTTACTATAAAAGCAGAAAAACGGCCAGCCTACTCATGAGAAACTCTCCAGATGCAAAGCAGAACGCTTTAAAAGAGACCAACGTCGTCTATGCCTTCAAATGCTCTCTTGGGGACTGTAAGCCTCAAAAAAACCAGTATATAGGCAAGACAACAACATCTCTTTCCAGGCGTTTAACGATGCATAAGCAACAGGGCTCCATTAAGGAACATATAATCTCTTCCCACAAACAAACCATCACCAGAGAAATCTTAGCAAACAACACAGAAATCATCGATAGATACAGCGATAGCAGGCGGCTTGACGTCTGCGAGGCACTACACATCAAGAAGTCAACACCAGCAATCAACAGCCAATTAATGCACAACTATATTCTACCCACTTCAAGACTCCGCTCCAATATAGAAGCATCAAGAAATATGGACCAATAGGCATTCTACAATTACTTCTATTCAATACCCATTGTTTCGTGTTCTGTCTTGTGTTTGAATATAATACCCATTCAATACCCATTGTTTCGTGTTCTGTCTTGTGTTGGAATTTAATACCCATTGAATACCCATTGTTGAAAGTTAGTTTTTCACCTCATCCACCTCACCCAAATGTAGATATAAACCTCGAAGATGTGTAAGCTCTATTCAGTTTCAGTTGTGTGTTTGTAAATTAAAGTCTTTGAAAATGTAATAAGTTTTACGAAACGCGCACAAGTGTCGCGTCAGACTAGAAATAAAAAATGAATTTTGGAGAATTAATCTTTGAATTACCATCAACAGTGAAAAGAAACGTAAGAAAGATAGAGAAAATTCGTGTTAGAATTATTAATCTTACTTTTTCGGTCATATTTAATAATATATGTCTACAGGAAAGACTGCTACCAAAATATACTACTATATATATATATATATGGCACAACTCTCCTAAACACGAGAGTTAAGTATACAACTTTAGAACACTTTCCCACCAGGAGACTCGAACCCTAGCCAGCACAGAAGCCTTCCAGCAACTGGCATAACAGGTACGCCTTAACCCGCTCCACCACCCGCTCAGACCCTTAAAAGAGATGGTAATTTCGGAGTATTTAAATACCCCAAAGATCAACACCTCCCAAGAGCACCAGAGCAAGTGAGGGGTCATTTATACGTTAATTTCATCAAGTCCCTGTTAATATGGGAAGACACAGTGTCTCTGCTTAAGGCACAACTCTCCTAAACACGAGAGTTAAGTATACAACTTTAGAACACTTTCCCACCAGGAGACTCGAACCCTAGCCAGCACAGAAGCCTTCCAGCAACTGGCATAACAGGTACGCCTTAACCCGCTCCACCACCCGCTCAGACCCTTAAAAGAGATGGTAATTTCGGAGTATTTAAATACCCCAAAGATCAACACCTCCCAAGAGCACCAGAGCAAGTGAGGGGTCATTTATACGTTAATTTCATCAAGTCCCTGTTAATATGGGAAGACACAGTGTCTCTGTGTTACGAACCCGGATCCAGCATCCGAGCACGGAGTAGTAACGACTACGCCATCTGTGGGTCAGCTCCCGAAACCCCCGCCAAACGAACGACGACACCGGATGAGGACGGCGAATATCGGCCACAAGGGCCAGTTTCCAGTCCTGTGCAGCTCACAACACAGCCGCTCCTGACCTCTGGTGAGGTGGTGCTCCGACGACAGCGCCATCTATGGACTTGATACGTCAGGTGTTTGTGCCCGAGCCCGTAAGTGAGGTGTATTAGTGTCCCGGTTATTGATGACGTGTCTGTTTACAGAGTCGACCTGGGACCGTTGTGTTGAAGGTTGAGTCAGTCTACCCGAGGCAGCCAGTCTCCATACCTTGAACCTTGCTGCAGCTGTTGTGACGTCGTCCCCCCGGAAGAACACTGTGGTGTGTTAGCCTGCCAGTGGAGTGGCAGTGAAAGGATTTACCCGGGACCGACTGTTGGAGACGATCATCCACTGGGGTACTGAAGACAGGAGAGTGACTTGTGTTGTCACACGAGGCTCCTGTCTAGGGCGTACCCCTTATATCGTTCGTGGAGTGGCCGTACCAGCCTTGGTGGCTCAGAACCTGCCAGCAGACCAGCTGGACGTGTGGTTGACGGCCTCCACGACGGTGCCCCCAGTGGACCTGTGTTTCGGCTGACCTGTGGCCAGGGTAGGCTCAACTTCTTTGGATATTTCGTTGTGTCGGCCACGAAGAAGCACCAAGGACTCAGCACCAAGTGGTGTGGCACCAGCGTCTTCAGCAGAAGACAACGATTATGGATTAATCCCCTTGTATAGTGTTAATACCCCCCCTCTTGTGTAACCGTTTTATATATTATTTATTGGTGACGGACATTATATTATATTAAGTTTTTGCCTTTATTTCTCTTCCCCTTTAAGTTACTTGCGTCACGGATCGCATCCCTTGAAAGCCACTGCTGGCTTGGGGTCGGATATAACTTCCTCTAACATCAGAGTAAGAACCCCGTTGCGTCCCAAGAGGGCCGTAACATAATTGGCATCCCCAGCGGGATCCGTCCCCTTGTTAAGTATGTTTGACAGGGGTGGTGAAGTGGCGTAATCCCTGTAAATAATTCCCCCTGTGTGCGACGATTGTGACGTTATACGTCCTGTGCGGTGCTCAGAGTGACTAAGTGCGATATTGTGCAGTGCGGTGCTCGCTGTGATTAAGCGATTAAGTGCAATATTAAGTAGTGCGGTGCTCAGTGATTCAGTGCAATACTGTAGAGCGAAGAGTTCGCTGTGACTCAGTGCAATATTGGGTAGTGTGGTGCCCGAAGTGATTACGTGCAATATTGGCAAGTGCAGTGTTTGGTGCGATAAAGTGCAATATTGGCGTAGAACAGTGCTCGGTGTGTTAAGTGCTAACGTGTAAGCAGTGTGTTAAGTGCTAAGTGTTCCATCTGTGACAATGGCAGACAAAGCTACCATCGATGATCTGGACGATGTTCAGGCTTTTCTGAACAGAGTGGACTGTCTGGCCAGATTAAAGTATCTGAGCAAACCGGAACTTGTACTAGTGAGCGCCTACCTGGAGATCAAGATCCGTGCCAGTGATTCCCGTGTGGAGATCTTGTCCAAGGTTCACCGGCACCTGAAGGCAGAAGAGAAACAGGAAGGCGGGGCTCCTAGTACAAAGGAAGGTGAGGAAATAGCTTCCACGGAAAAGGAAGATAAGGGCAGCGACGTTGATAGTGATGCAGGTGAGCTTAATATCAGCTTCCTAACAGTCAAAATGCGTGCCCTAGAGATCAATCGTGAAATAGAATGGAAGAAATTAGAAATGGAACGAGAGAGACAAGATAAAGAAATGGAGATGAAAGAAAAAGAATTGGCGATGAGGCGTTTAGAATTAGAAAGAGAAGAAAGAAGAGAGGAACGGGAAAGAGAAGAGAGACGAGAGAGAGAAGAACGAGAAAGAGAGAGAGAAGAACGAGAAAGAGAGAGAGAAGAACGAGAAAGAGAGAGAGAAGAACGAGAAAGAGAGAGAGAAGAACGAGAAAGAGAAGAAAAGGAAAGACAGAGACAACATGAACTAGAAGTATTACGATTAGGTGCTGGACAGAGACAAACTGGAGCAAGCGGTTTCGATCCGGTAAGGAATATCAAGATGGTCCCCAAATTCAACGAGAGAGAAGTTTCGAAGTTCTTCGCAGCCTTCGAGAAAGTCGCTGCCTCTTTGGAGTGGCCAAGGGAGAATTGGGCCATCATGATACAGTCAGTCTTGACTGGGAAGGCCCAAATCGCCTACTCTACGTTATCCCTTGACGACTCCGGCGATTACGATATGGTGAAGAAAGTGGTGCTTATGGCGTACCAATTGGTACCTGAGGCATATAGGCAAAAGTTCAGAAACCTGAAGAAGACCTCAGAGCACACTTTCACCGAATTCGCCACCATCAAGGAGCGACTTTTTCAAGAATGGTGTGCCTCTCGGAAGGGGGAGACCAAGGAAGACCTCGAGCAGCTGATTCTGCTCGAGGACTTCAAGGATTGTTTGTCTGGAGACCTCAAGACGTACTTAGAGGAACAGCAGGTAGAGACCTTGAGTGCAGCAGCCACCATGGCTGAAGAGTACATCCTGACTCATAGGCCGTCTGCTAAGTACGTCCCAAGGAATTACCAGCGCCGGTTCGACAGACCAAATGACGAAGAGGAAAGACCCGCCCCACAAAGCGCTAACTAGACGCCCCCAAGTAGCCCTCGAAGAACAAGTCCTAGCAGTCCGAAACACCGGAGCCCGAGGAGGAATATGGTGTGCTGGACTTGTGGGCAGAAAGGGCATATAGCTGCTAGGTGCCGAGGCAGAAGAGGTGGCAGTGCACGTAGGGAGGTGATGATGATGAGCTGTGTTACACCACCAACAGGAAGCCAGTCGACGACTACGCAGGACGAACCCAGATTGTTTTCCCCTCACACTTCAGGTGGGTATGTATCGAGTGATCATACTGGTAGATCGGTTGTAGTGCTCAGAGATAGTGGAGCAGCCCAGTCCCTGATCGTGAAGAGCTCGTTACCCGAGGGAGTAAGCATTGACGGGAGACAACAGGTTGTCCTGGTTGGGTTTCCTAGGACGCAGTACATCGCCCCCTTAGTGCCAGTACATCTTGACTCGCCTTATTTCAGCGGCACATGTGCGTTGGCAGTAGTCGATACCCTCCCTGTGGCTGGGATTGACGTGGTACTAGCCAACGACTTGGTGACCGATTGGAGCACCAATCATCCCAAGATAGCGGACGAGTCAGCCAGAACATCAAAGTCTGAGGTGTCTACAGGCAATGGTAATGTCCAGGTAAAGACAGACCCGGATGTCCCTATGTTTAATTTGTCCTCTCGCCTACAGATTGAGAACGTTCTAGCAGTGTCTCCTGATTCTCTCGACAAGGAACATGAGGTTACGATGGCAGGAGTACCTGAGCTAGAAGAGAGGCCTTGTGTGCAGACACCCACGGATACCAACGAGTCTGGAGCGAAGGCTGAGGTGTGCTTGCGGTATGGCAAGTTACAGCGTGTAGTGGACCAGCCAGAGATTCTCCAGACGTCAGAGGTATGTGAGGTGTGTTCAAAAGGTCTAGTGCCCTCTTCTGTCCAAGCCAGGCTAGTGGATGGTGCCGGCTATGGACATGACAAGCTCAGGAAACTTATCCCTCGACTTACCAAATGTTTCCTATCGGTATTTTGTTTGATTCTCGTATGTGTTCTCGTTTGTGCTCTCAGTGAGGACCGGTGGACGACCCGACGAATGATGGCTCCCATGAACATCGTGAAGAGGTCCCAGGGATTGGAGATTTGTACTGCAGGTGTTGCAGTTGAAGGAGGGACCTGGAAGGCGATAATTGATACAGGAGGTACGACATGTGATAATATGAGTGACTGTTCCCGACAGGTTGACACCCCCCCGCGTGATTGCTGAGCCTCAACACAGCGTTATGCGGAACGTTGGTCGACCTGACGGTGACAGAGCGAATGCCACCTGCGACGTACGAACAGCCCCGTTGGGACTAGGTGTGGACCTAGTAGAGTATGCTGTAAGTACTGTTTTACCGGCTGTCGCTATCACTCTGAATTATCAGACCCCTGTATTCCAGGTTCCTGTCTCCCTGAAGGACCATCGGACCGGCACCAGAAATGCCGTCTGTGGTCAGCCATCATCGGTGCCACGACATAGGGAAGTGTCGAGTCACCCCAGATCGTGTCGAAACCAATCCGTACTCGAGAGAAGCGAGATGATGCCCCTGCTTGACATCGCAGTGGAGACGTGGAAGATTACGTCAGGCAGATCATTGCCTTCTATCTGCAAGTTCCCGTTGTGCCGGAAATGGCTAGTAGAAAAGTTCTGTGGACAAGACAACCTCGTCACTCCAGTTCATAGTATAAGTAAGTCCATTTGGAGTTGTCGCCGTACTAATTTGGTTTGTTTCTTTTTATAGAACCCCAAACCAAATTCCTTTTGGTGGGGAGGTGTTACGAACCCGGATCCAGCATCCGAGCACGGAGTAGTAACGACTACGCCATCTGTGGGTCAGCTCCCGAAACCCCCGCCAAACGAACGACGACACCGGATGAGGACGGCGAATATCGGCCACAAGGGCCAGTTTCCAGTTCTGTGCAGCTCACAACACAGCCGCTCCTGACCTCTGGTGAGGTGGTGCTCCGACGACAGCGCCATCTATGGACTGGATACGTCAGGTGTTTGTGCCCGAGCCCGTAAGTGAGGTGTATTAGTGTCCCGGTTATTGATGACGTGTCTGTTTACAGAGTCGACCTGGGACCGTTGTGTTGAAGGTTGAGTCAGTCTACCCGAGGCAGCCAGTCTCCATACCTTGAACCTTGCTGCAGCTGTTGTGACGTCGTCCCCCCGGAAGAACACTGTGGTGTGTTAGCCTGCCAGTGGAGTGGCAGTGAAAGGATTTACCCGGGACCGACTGTTGGAGACGATCATCCACTGGGGTACTGAAGACAGGAGAGTGACTTGTGTTGTCACACGAGGCTCCTGTCTAGGGCGTACCCCTTATATCGTTCGTGGAGTGGCCGTACCAGCCTTGGTGGCTCAGAACCTGCCAGCAGACCAGCTGGACGTGTGGTTGACGGCCTCCACGACGGTGCCCCCAGTGGACCTGTGTTTTGGCTGACCTGTGGCCAGGGTAGGTTCAACTTCTTTGGATATTTCGTTGTGTCGGCCACGAAGAAGCACCAAGGACTCAGCACCAAGTGGTGTGGCACCAGCGTCTTCAGCAGAAGACAACGATTATGGATTAATCCCCTTGTATAGTGTTAATACCCCCCCTCTTGTGTAACCGTTTTATATATTATTTATTGGTGACGGACATTATATTATATTAAGTTTTTGCCTTTATTTCCCTTCCCCTTTAAGTTACTTGCGTCACGGATCGCATCCCTTGAAAGCCACTGCTGGCTTGGGGTCGGATATAACTTCCTCTAACATCAGAGTAAGAACCCCGTTGCGTCCCGAGAGGGCCGTAACACTCTGCTTAAGGCACAACTCTCCTAAACACGAGAGTTAAGTATACAACTTTAGAACACTTTCCCACCAGGAGACTCGAACCCTAGCCAGCACAGAAGCCTTCCAGCAACTGTCATAACAGGTACGCCTTAACCCGCTCCACCACCCGCTCAGACCCTTAAAAGAGATGGTAATTTCGGAGTATTTAAATACCCCAAAGATCAACACCTCCCAAGAGCACCAGAGCAAGTGAGGGGTCATTTATACGTTAATTTCATCAAGTCCCTGTTAATATGGGAAGACACAGTGTCTCTGCTTAAGGCACAACTCTCCTAAACACGAGAGTTAAGTATACAACTTTAGAACACTTTCCCACCAGGAGACTCGAACCCTAGCCAGCACAGAAGCCTTCCAGCAACTGGCATAACAGGTACGCCTTAACCCGCTCCACCACCCGCTCAGACCCTTAAAAGAGATGGTAATTTCGGAGTATTTAAATACCCCAAAGATCAACACCTCCCAAGAGCACCAGAGCAAGTGAGGGGTCATTTATACGTTAATTTCATCAAGTCCCTGTTAATATGGGAAGACACAGTGTCTCTGCTTAAGGCACAACTCTCCTAAACACGAGAGTTAAGTATACAACTTTAGAACACTTTCCCACCAGGAGACTCGAACCCTAGCCAGCACAGAAGCCTTCCAGCAACTGGCATAACAGGTACGCCTTAACCCGCTCCACCACCCGCTCAGACCCTTAAAAGAGATGGTAATTTCGGAGTATTTAAATACCCCAAAGATCAACACCTCCCAAGAGCACCAGAGCAAGTGAGGGGTCATTTATACGTTAATTTCATCAAGTCCCTGTTAATATGGGAAGACACAGTGTCTCTGCTTAAGGCACAACTCTCCTAAACACGAGAGTTAAGTATACAACTTTAGAACACTTTCCCACCAGGAGACTCGAATCCTAGCCAGCACAGAAGCCTTCCAGCAACTGGCATAACAGGTACGCCTTAACCCGCTCCACCACCCGCTCAGACCCTTAAAAGAGATGGTAATTTCGGAGTATTTAAATACCCCAAAGATCAACACCTCCCAAGAGCACCAGAGCAAGTGAGGGGTCATTTATACGTTAATTTCATCAAGTCCCTGTTAATATGGGAAGACACAGTGTCTCTGCTTAAGGCACAACTCTCCTAAACACGAGAGTTAAGTATACAACTTTAGAACACTTTCCCACCAGGAGACTCGAACCCTAGCCAGCACAGAAGCCTTCCAGCAACTGGCATAACAGGTACGCCTTAACCCGCTCCACCACCCGCTCAGACCCTTAAAAGAGATGGTAATTTCGGAGTATTTAAATACCCCAAAGATCAACACCTCCCAAGAGCACCAGAGCAAGTGAGGGGTCATTTATACGTTAATTTCATCAAGTCCCTGTTAATATGGGAAGACACAGTGTCTCTGCTTAAGGCACAACTCTCCTAAACACGAGAGTTAAGTATACAACTTTAGAACACTTTCCCACCAGGAGACTCGAACCCTAGCCAGCACAGAAGCCTTCCAGCAACTGGCATAACAGGTACG